>NW_027196241.1:42500-100860 GCF_038502225.1 Cherax quadricarinatus
AGCAAGTGAAGTAGTGGAGGCAGGAAAAATACATAGTTTTAAGAAGAGGTATGACAAAGCTCAGGAAGCAGAGAGGGAGAGGACCCAGTAGCGATCAGTGAAGAGGCGGGGCCAGGGGCTGAGTCTCGACCCCTGCAACCACAATTAGGTGAATTAGGAGAGTACACACACACACACACACACACACACACACACACACACACACACACACACACACACACACACACACACACCTGTGACCAGCGGGGTCCCACAGGGGTCAGTCCTAGGACCGGTGTAGTTTCAGGTATTTGTGAACTACATGACGGAAGGAATAGACTCCGAAGTCTCCCTATTTGCAGATGACGTGAAGTTGATGAGAAGAATTCATGCGATCAAAGACCAGGCAGAACTACAAAGGGATCTGGACAGGCTGCAGACCTGGTCCAGCAATTGGCTCCTGGAGTTCAACCCCACCAAGTGCAAAGTCATGAAGATTGGGGAAGGGCAAAGAAGACCGCAGACGGAATACAGTCTAGGGGGCCAGAGACTACAAACCTCACTCAAGGAAAAAGATCTTGGGGTGAGTATAACACCAGGCACATCTCCTGAAGCACATATCAACCAAATAACTGCTGCAGCATATGGGCGCCTAGCAAACCTGAGAACAGCATTCCGACATCTTAATAAGGAATCGTTCAGGACCCTGTACACCGTGTACGTTAGGCCCATATTGGAGTATGCGGCACCAGTTTCGAACCCACACCTAGCTAAGCACGTAAAGAAACTAGAGAAAGTGCAAAGGTTTGCAACAAGACTAGTTCCAGAGCTAAGGGGTATGTCCTACGAGGAGAGGTTAAGGGAAATCAACCTGACGACACTGGAAGACAGGAGAGATAGGGGGAACATGATAACGACATACAAAATACTGAGAGGAATTGACAAGGTGGACAAAGACAGGATGTTCCAGAGATGGGACACAGCAACAACGGAACACAGTTGAAAATTGAAGACACAGATGAATCACAGGGATGTTAGGAAGTATTTCTTCAGCCACATAGTCAACAAGTGGAATAGTTTGGGAAGCGATGTAGTGGAGGCAGGATCCATACATAGCTTTAAGCAGAGGTATGATAAAGCTCATGGTTCAGGGAGAGTGACCTAGTAGCGACCAGTGAAGAGGCCGGGCCAGGAGCTTGGACTCGACCCCTGTAACCTCAACTAGGTGAGTACAACTAGGTGAGTACACATACACACACACACACACAAATACAACATGGTTTCAGGGACGGGAAATCCTGTGTCACAAACCTACTGGAGTTCTATGACATGGTGACAGCAGTAAGACAAGAGAGAGAGGGGTGGGTGGATTGCATTTTCTTGGACTGCAAGAAGGCGTTTGACACAGTTCCACACAAGAGATTGGTGCAAAAACTGGAGGACGAAGCAGGGATAACAGGGAAGGCACTACAATGGATCAGGGAATACTTGTCAGGAAGACAGCAGCGAGTCATGGTACGTGGCGAGGTGTCAGAGTGGGCACCTGTGACCAGCGGGGTCCCGCAGGGGTCAGTCCTAGGACCAGTGCTGTTTCTGGTATTTGTGAACGACATGACGGAAGGAATAGACTCTGAGGTGTCCCTGTTTGCAGATGACGTGAAGTTGATGAGAAGAATACACTCGATCGAAGACCAGGCAGAACTACAAAGGGATCTGGACAGGCTGCAGACCTGGTCCAGCAATTGGCTCCTGGAGTTCAATCCCACCAAGTGCAAAGTCATGAAGATTGGGGAAGGGCAAAGAAGGCCGCAGACGGAGTACAGTCTAGGGGGTCAGAGACTACAAACCTCACTCAAGGAAAAAGATCTTGGGGTGAGTATAACACCAGGCACATCTCCTGAAGCGCACATCAACCAAATAACTGCTGCAGCATATGGGCGCCTAGCAAACCTCAGAACAGCATTCCGACATCTTAATAAGGAATCATTCAGGACCCTGTACACCGTGTATGTTAGGCCCATATTGGAGTATGCGGCACCAGTTTGGAACCCACACCTAGCCAAGCACGTGAAGAAACTAGAGAAAGTGCAAAGGTTTGCAACAAGACTAGTCCCAGAGCTAAGAGGTATGTCCTACGAGGAGAGGTTAAGGGAAATCAACCTGACGACACTGGAGGACAGGAGAGATAGGGGGGACATGATAACGACATACAAAATACTGAGAGGAATTGACAAGGTGGACAAAGACAGGATGTTCCAGAGATTGGACACAGTAACAAGGGGACACAGTTGGAAGCTGAAGACACAGATGAATCACAGGGATGTTAGGAAGTATTTCTTCAGCCACAGAGTAGTCAGTAAGTGGAATAGTTTGGGAAGCGATGTAGTGGAGGCAGGATCCATACATAGCTTTAAGCAGAGGTATGATAAAGCTCACGGCTCAGGGAGAGTGACCTAGTAGCGATCAGTGAAGAGGCGGGGCCAGGAGCTCGGACTCGACCCCCGCAACCTCAACTAGGTGAGTACAACTAGGTGAGTACACACACACACACATACACACACACACACACACACACACACACACACACACACACACACACACACACACACAGACACACACACACACACACACACACACACACACACACACACACACACACACACACACACAGACACACAGACACACACACACACACACACACACACACACACACACACACACACACACACACACCACACACACACACACACACACACACACACACACACACACACACACAGACACACACACACACACACACACACACACACACACACACACACACACAGACACACACACACAGACACACACACACACACAGACACACACACACACACACACACACACACACACACACACACACACACACACACACACACACACACACACACACACACACACACACACACACACACATACACACACACACACACACACACACACACACACACACACACACACACACACACACACACACACACACACACACACACACACACACACACACACACACACACACACACACACACACACACACACACACACACACACACACACACACACACACACACACACACACACACACACACACACACACACAGCGGGCTGTCTTATAACTTAGCTGGCTGGTCTTTTTATTAATTAATGTGTCTAGCAGCGTTCTTGTATTTTCTAGTATGTTGCTCTACTCTACTGAATTGTTATTGTATGAAGTTGTACCGTACTTGAGTGTTACTGTATTGTTCTGTGTTACTTGTGTGTTACTGTATTGTTCTGTGTTACTTGTGTGTTACTGTATTGTTCTGTGTTACTTGTGTGTTACTGTATTGTTCTGTGTTACTTGTGTGTTACTGTACTGTACTTGTGTGTTCTGTGTTACTTGTGTGTTACTGTATTGTTCTGTGTTACTTGAGTGTTACTGTATTGTTCTGTGTTACTTGTGTGTTACTGTATTGTTCTGTGTTACTTGTTACTTGTGTGTTACTGTATTGTTCTGTGTTACTTGTGTGTTACTGTATTGTTCTGTGTTACTTGTGTGTTACTGTATTGTTCTGTGTTACTTGTGTGTTACTGTATTGTTCTGTGTTACTTGTGTGTTACTGTATTGTTCTGTGTTACTGTATTGTTCTGTGTTACTTGTGTGTTACTGTATTGTTCTGTGGTACTTGTGTGTTACTGTATTGTTCTGTGTTACTTGTGTGTTACTGTATTGTTCTGTGTTACTTGTGTGTTACTGTATTGTTCTGTGTTACTTGTGTGTTACTGTATTGTTCTGTGTTACTTGTGTGTTACTGTATTGTTCTGTGTTAATTGTGTGTTACTGTATTGTTCTGTGTTACTTGTGTGTTACTGTATTGTTCTGTGTTACTTGTGTGTTACTGTACAGATCTCTGTACCAGTGAGTCTACACGCATCAGTTCCACTCTTCACCGTAGATACCAGCGAGTCCACACACTTCAGTTCCACTCTTCACCGTAGATACCAGCGAGTCCACACACTACAGTTCCACTCTTCACCGTAGATACCAGCGAGTCTACACGCTTCAGTTCCACTCTTCACCGTAGATACCAGTGAGTCTATACACTTCAGTTCCACTCTTCACCGTAGATAAGAGTGACTCTACATGCTTCAGTTCCACTCTTCACCGTAGATACAGTGAGTCTACACACTACAGTTCCACTCTTCACCGTAGATACCAGTGAGTCTACACGCTTCAGTTCCACTCTTCACCGTAGATACAGTGAGTCTACACACTACAGTTCCACTCTTCACCGTAGATACAGTGAGTCTACACGCTTCAGTTCCACTCTTCACCGTAGATACAGTGAGTCTACACACTTCAGTTCCACTCTTCACCGTAGATACAGTGAGTCTACACACTTCAGTTCCACTCTTCACCGTAGATACCAGGGAGTCTACACGCTTCAGTTCCACTCTTCACCGTAGATACAGTGAGTCCACACACTTCAGTTCCACTCTTCACCGTAGATACAGTGAGTCTACACGCTTCAGTTCCACTCTTCACCGTAGATACCAGCGAGTCTACACGCTTCAGTTCCACTCTTCACCGTAGATACCAGTGAGTCTACACACTTCAGTTCCACTCTTCACCGTAGATACCAGCGAGTCTACACGCTTCAGTTCCACTCTTCACCGTAGATACCAGCGAGTCTACACGCTTCAGTTCCACTCTTCACCGTAGATACCAGTGAGTCTACATGCTTCAGTTCCACTCTTCACCGTAGATACCAGTGAGTCTACACGCTTCAGTTCCACTCTTCACCGTAGATACAGTGAGTCTACACACTACAGTTCCACTCTTCACCGTAGATACCAGTGAGTCTACACACTTCAGTTCCACTCTTCACCGTAGATACCAGTGAGTCTACACGCTTCAGTTCCACTCTTCACCGTAGATACAGTGAGTCTACAAGCTTCAGTTCCACTCTTCACCGTAGATACCAGCGAGTCTACAAGCTTCAGTTCCACTCTTCACCGTAGATACCAGTGAGTCTACACGCTTCAGTTCCACTCTTCACCGTAGATACCAGCGAGTCTACAAGCTTCAGTTCCACTCTTCACCGTAGATACCAGCGAGTCTACACGCTTCAGTTCCACTCTTCACCGTAGATACAGTGAGTCTACAAGCTTCAGTTCCACTCTTCACCGTAGATACAGTGAGTCTACAAGCTTCAGTTCTACTCTTCACCGTAGATACCAGCGAGTCTACACGCTTCAGTTCCACTCTTCACCGTAGATACCAGCGAGTCTACACGCTTCAGTTCCACTCTTCACCGTAGATACAGTGAGTCTACACACTACAGTTCCACTCTTCACCGTAGATACCAGCGAGTCTAAACGCTTCAGTTCCACTCTTCACCGTAGATACCAGTGAGTCTACACACTACAGTTCCACTCTTCACCGTAGATACCAGTGAGTCTACACACTACAGTTCCACTCTTCACCGTAGATACCAGTGAGTCTACACACTACAGTTCCACTCTTCACCGTAGATACAGTGAGTCTACACACTACAGTTCCACTCTTCACCGTAGATACCAGTGAGTCTACACACTACAGTTCCACTCTTCACCGTAGATACCAGTGAGTCCACACACTACAGTTCCACTCTTCACCGTAGATACCAGTGAGTCTACACACTACAGTTCCACTCTTCACCGTAGATACCAGTGAGTCTACACACTACAGTTCCACTCTTCACCGTAGATACCAGTGAGTCTACACACTACAGTTCCACTCTTCACCGTAGATACCAGTGAGTCTACACACTACAGTTCCACTCTTCACCGTAGATACCAGTGAGTCCACACACTACAGTTCCACTCTTCACCGTAGATACCAGTGAGTCTACACGCTTCAGTTCCACTCTTCACCGTAGATACCAGTGAGTCTACACGCTTCAGTTCCACTCTTCACCGTAGATACCAGCGAGTCTACACGCTTCAGTTCCACTCTTCACCGTAGATACCAGTGAGTCTACACGCTTCAGTTCCACTCTTCACCGTAGATACCAGCGAGTCTACACGCTTCAGTTCCACTCTTCACCGTAGATACCAGTGAGTCTACACGCTTCAGTTCCACTCTTCACCGTAGATACCAGTGAGTCTACACGCTTCAGTTCCACTCTTCACCGTAGATACCAGTGAGTCTACACACTTCAGTTCCACTCTTCACCGTAGATACAGTGAGTCTACACGCTTCAGTTCCACTCTTCACCGTTGATACCAGTGAGTCCACACACTTCAGTTCCACTCTTCACCGTTGATACCAGTGAGTCCACACACTTCAGTTCCACTCTTCACCGTTGATACCAGTGAGTCCACACACTTCAGTTCCACTCTTCACCGTAGATACAGTGAGTCCACACACTTCAGTTCCACTCTTCACCGTAGATACAGTGAGTCCACACGCTTCAGTTCCACTCTTCACCGTAGATACAGTGAGTCCACACGCTTCAGTTCCACTCTTCACCGTAGATACAGTGAGTCCACACACTTCAGTTCCATTCTTCACCGTACAGTGAGTCCACACACTTCAGTTCCACTCTTCACCGTAGATACAGTGAGTCCACACGCTTCAGTTCTACTCTTCACCGTAGATACAGTGAGTCCACACACTACAGTTCCACTCTTCACCGTAGATACAGTGAGTCCACACACTACAGTTCCACTCTTCACCGTAGATACAGTGAGTCCACACACTACAGTTCCACTCTTCACCGTAGATACCAGTGAGTCTACACACTTCAGTTCCACTCTTCACCGTAGATACAGTGAGTCCACACACTACAGTTCCACTCTTCACCGTAGATACAGTGAGTCTACACACTACAGTTCCACTCTTCACCGTAGATACCAGTGAGTCTACACACTACAGTTCCACTCTTCACCGTAGATACAGTGAGTCTACACACTACAGTTCCACTCTTCACCGTAGATACAGTGAGTCCACACACTACAGTTCCACTCTTCACCGTAGATACAGTGAGTCTACACACTACAGTTCCACTCTTCACCGTAGATACCAGCGAGTCTACACACTACAGTTCCACTCTTCACCGTAGATACAGTGAGTCTACACACTACAGTTCCACTCTTCACCGTAGATACAGTGAGTCTACACACTACAGTTCCACTCTTCACCGTAGATACAGTGAGTCTACACGCTTCAGTTCCACTCTTCACCGTAGATACAGTGAGTCTACACACTACAGTTCCACTCTTCACCGTAGATACAGGGAGTCTACACACTACAGTTCCACTCTTCACCGTAGATACCAGTGAGTCCACACACTACAGTTCCACTCTTCACCGTAGATACAGTGAGTCTACACACTACAGTTCCACTCTTCACCGTAGATACCAGTGAGTCTACACACTACAGTTCCACTCTTCACCGTAGATACCAGTGAGTCTACACACTACAGTTCCACTCTTCACCGTAGATACCAGTGAGTCTACACACTACAGTTCCACTCTTCACCGTAGATACAGTGAGTCTACACACTACAGTTCCACTCTTCACCGTAGATACAGTGAGTCTACACACTACAGTTCCACTCTTCACCGTAGATACCAGTGAGTACAGCGAGTCTACACACTACAGTTCCACTCTTCACCGTAGATACAGTGAGTCTACACACTACAGTTCCACTCTTCACCGTAGATACCAGTGAGTCTACACACTACAGTTCCACTCTTCACCGTAGATACAGTGAGTCCACACACTACAGTTCCACTCTTCACCGTAGATACAGTGAGTCTACACACTACAGTTCCACTCTTCACCGTAGATACCAGTGAGTCCACACACTACAGTTCCACTCTTCACCGTAGATACAGTGAGTCTACACACTACAGTTCCACTCTTCACCGTAGATACAGTGAGTCTACACACTACAGTTCCACTCTTCACCGTAGATACAGTGAGTCCACACACTACAGTTCCACTCTTCACCGTAGATACAGTGAGTCCACACACTACAGTTCCACTCTTCACCGTAGATACAGTGAGTCTACACACTACAGTTCCACTCTTCACCGTAGATACAGTGAGTCCACACACTACAGTTCCACTCTTCACCGTAGATACAGTGAGTCCACACACTACAGTTCCACTCTTCACCGTAGATACAGTGAGTCTACACACTACAGTTCCACTCTTCACCGTAGATACAGTGAGTCTACACACTACAGTTCCACTCTTCACCGTAGATACAGTGAGTCTACACACTATATATCACACTATATATTAAAGTGACATATACATTAATGTATTTTTATTGTATTACCTAGAATATTAATGTTATTATTTACCTGACCAAACATCAGGTAAAGTAATTAGAGTCCAACCTCAGACAGCAGCTGCTAACATTAGTTTTAATAAGTATTTGTGTGTGTGTGTACTCACCTAATTGTGGTTGGAGGGGTCGAGACTCACCTCCTGGCCCCGCCTCTTCACTGATCGCTACTAGGTCCTCTCTCTCTCTGCTCCCTGAGCTTTCTCATACCTCGTCTTAAAGCTATGTATGGTTCTTGCCTCCACTACGTCACGTGCTAGGCTATTCCACTTCCTGACGACTCTATGACTGAAGAAATACTTCCTAACATCCCTGTGACTCGTCTGAGTCTTCAGCTTCCAATTGTGACCCCTTGTTTCTGTGTCCCCTCAGCGGAACATCCTGTCTCTGTCCACCTTATCTATTCCACGCAGTATCTTGTATGTCATTATCATGTCTCCCCTGACTCTTCTGTCCTCCAGTGCCGTCAGTCCGATTTCCCTGAACCTTTCCTCGTACGACATTCCCCAGAGCTCTGGAACTAGCCTTGTTGCAAACCTTTGTACTTTCTCTAACTTCTTGACGTACTTGACCCGGTATGGGTTCCAAACTGGTGTTTCATACACCAGTATGGGCCTAACATACACAGTGTACAGTGTCTTGAACGATTCCTTATTAAGGTATCGGAACGCTATTCTGAGGTTTGCCAGGCCCCCATACGCTGCAGCAGTTATCTGGTTGATGTGTGCCTCCGGAGACCTGCTCGGTGTTATGGTCACCCCAAGATCCTTGAGTGAGGTTTGCAGTCTTTGTCCACCTAGCCTATACTCTGTCTGCAGTCTTCTCTGCCTTTCCTCAATCTTCAAGACTTTGCATTTGGCAGGGTTGAAAACGAGAAGCCAGTTTCTGGACCACGTGTCCAGCCTGTCCAGGTCTCTCTGTAGTCCTGCCTGATCCTCATCCGATTTAATTCTTCTCATCAACTTCTCATCATCTGCGAACAGTGACACTTCAGAGTCTATCCCTTCCATCATGTCATTCACATATATCAAATTAGACACATGTGCAACTCTTGGGTATCTTTATTGAGGAAACGTTTCGCCACACAGTGGCTTCATCAGTCCATACATAGGAGAAACTTGAAGAACAGGAGGAGAATGAGGTAATCAGTCCCTCAACCTTGAGTCGATGTGTTCAGTCCATCAATCTTGAGTAGAATACGGCAGATGAGCGGAGAAGCAGCTTATAAACCGTATGGCAGGAGAGGTGTAGCAGTCATAGGTAGTGTCACATTTGTTCAATGTGGAAGTAGGTTGGGCACAACCTACTTCCACATTGAACAAATGGATCAAAGTAGAATGACATGGAGAGCGTATAAATTTGTAGGGAAAGGAAGGCGGGGTAGGGGTGGTCCTCGAAAAGGTTGGAGGGATTGGGAAAAGGTAGAAAGGAGTGAATGGAGACGAATGGTTTTTGGGACCTGACGAGCTGTTGGAGTGAGAACAGGGTAATATTTAGTGAAGGGATTCAGGGAAACCGGTTATTTTTATATAACCGGACTTGAGTACTGGAAATGGGAAGTACAATGTCTGCACTCTAAAGGAGGGGTTCGGGATATTGGCAGTTTGGAGGGATATTTTATATATCTTTATATATGCTTCTAAACTGCTGTATCTGGACGCCTCTGCAAAAACAGTGATTATGTGCGAGTGAGGTGAAAATGTTGAATGATGATGAAAGTATTTTCTTTTTTGGGATTTTCTTTCTTTTTGGGTCACTCTGCCTCGGTGGGAGACGACCGACTTGTTGATTAATTATACATCTAGGTATATATATAGATTTATATATATATATATATATATATATATATCTATATATATATATATATATATATATATATGTATATATATATATATATATATATATATATATATATATATATATATATATATATATATATATATATATATATATATATATATATATATATATATATATATATATATATATATATATATATATATATATATATATACATATATATATATATATATGTATTATATATATATATATATATATATATATATATATAATATATACATTATATATATAATGTATATTATTTTTTTTTATTATCACACTGGCCGATTCCCACCAAGGCAGGGTGGCCCAAAAAAGAAAAACTTTCACCATCATTCACTCCATCACTGTCTTGCCAGAAGGGTGCTTTACACTACAGTTTTTAAACTGCAACATTAACACCCCTCCTTCAGAGTGCAGGCACTGTACTTCCCATCTCCAGGACTCAAGTCCGGCCTGCCGGTTTCCCTGAATCCCTTCATAAATGTTACTTTGCTCACACTCCAACAGCACGTCAAGTATTAAAAACCATTTGTCTCCATTCACTCCTATCAAACACGCTCACGCATGCCTGCTGGAAGTCCAAGCCCCTCGCACACAAAACCTCCTTTACCCCCTCCCTCCAACCCTTCCTAGGCCGACCCCTACCCCGCCTTCCTTCCACTACAGACTGATACACTCTTGAAGTCATTCTGTTTCGCTCCATTCTCTCTACATGTCCGAACCACCTCAACAACCCTTCCTCAGCCCTCTGGACAACAGTTTTGGTAATCCCGCACCTCCTCCTAACTTCCAAACTACGAATTCTCTGCATTATATTCACACCACACATTGCCCTCAGACATGACATCTCCACTGCCTCCAGCCTTCTCCTCGATGCAACATTCATCACCCACGCTTCACACCCATATAAGAGCGTTGGTAAAACTATACTCTCATACATTCCCCTCTTTGCCTCCAAGGACAAAGTTCTTTGTCTCCACAGACTCCTAAGTGCACCACTCACTCTTTTTCCCTCATCAATTCTATGATTCACCTCATCTTTCATAGACCCATCCGCTGACACGTCCACTCCCAAATATCTGAATACATTCACCTCCTCCATACTCTCTCCCTCCAATCTGATATTCAATCTTTCATCACCTAATCTTTTTGTTATCCTCATAACCTTACTCTTTCCTGTATTCACCTTTAATTTTCTTCTTTTGCACACCCTACCAAATTCATCCACCAATCTCTGCAACTTCTCTTCAGAATCTCCCAAGAGCACAGTGTCATCAGCAAAGAGCAGCTGTGACAACTCCCACTTTGTGTGTGATTCTTTATCTTTTAACTCCACGCCTCTTGCCAAGACCCTCGCATTTACTTCTCTTACAACCCCATCTATAAATATATTAAACAACCACGGTGACATCACACATCCTTGTCTAAGGCCTACTTTTACTGGGAAAAAATTCCCCTCTTTCCTACATACTCTAACTTGAGCCTCACTATCCTCGTAAAAACTCTTCACTGCTTTCAGTAACCTACCTCCTACACCATACACTTGCAACATCTGCCACATTGCCCCCCTATCCACCCTGTCATACGCCTTTTCCAAATCCATAAATGCCACAAAGACCTCTTTAGCCTTATCTAAATACTGTTCACTTATATGTTTCACTGTAAACACCTGGTCCACACACCCCCTACCTTTCCTAAAGCCTCCTTGTTCATCTGCTATCCTATTCTCCGTCTTACTCTTAATTCTTTCAATTATAACTCTACCATTCACTTTACCAGGTACACTCAACAGACTTATCCCCCTATAATTTTTGCACTCTCTTTTATCCCCTTTGCCTTTATACAAAGGAACTATGCATGCTCTCTGCCAATCCCTAGGTACCTTACCCTCTTCCATACATTTATTAAATAATTGCACCAACCACTCCAAAACTATATCCCCACCTGCTTTTAACATTTCTATCTTTATCCCATCAATCCCGGCTGCCTTACCCCCTTTCATTTTACCTACTGCCTCACGAACTTCCCCCACACTCACAACTGCCTCTTCCTCACTCCTACAAGATGTTATTCCTCCTTGCCCTATACTCGAAATCACAGCTTCCCTATCTTCATCAACATTTAACAATTCCTCAAAATATTCCCTCCATCTTCCCAATACCTCTAACTCTCCATTTAATAACTCTCCTCTCCTATTTTTAACTGACAAATCCATTTGTTCTCTAGGCTTTCTTAACTTGTTAATCTCACTCCAAGACTTTTTCTTATTTTCAACAAAATTTGTTGATAACATCTCACCCACTCTCTCATTTGCTCTCTTTTTACATTGCTTCACCACTCTCTTAACCTCTCTCTTTTTCTCCATATACTCTTCCCTCCTTGCATCACTTCTACTTTGTAAAAACTTCTCATATGCTAACTTTTTCTCCCTTACTACTCTCTTTACATCATCATTCCACCAATCGCTCCTCTTCCCTCCTGCACCCACTTTCCTGTAACCACAAACTTCTGCTGAACACTCTAACACTACATTTTTAAACCTACCCCATACCTCTTCGACCCCATTGCCTATGCTCTCATTAGCCCATCTATCCTCCAATAGCTGTTTATATCTTACCCTAACTGCCTCCTCTTTTAGTTTATAAACCTTCACCTCTCTCTTCCCTGATGCTTCTATTCTCCTTGTATCCCATCTACCTTTTACTCTCAGTGTAGCTACAACTAGAAAGTGATCTGATATATCTGTGGCCCCTCTTTAAACATGTACATCCTGAAGTCTACTCAACAGTCTTTTATCTACCAATACATAATCCAACAAACTACTGTCATTTCGCCCTACATCATATCGTGTATACTTATTTATCCTCTTTTTCTTAAAATATGTATTACCTATAACTAAACCCCTTTCTATACAAAGTTCAATCAAAGGGCTCCCATTATCATTTACAAATATGTAAAACTGGTCAATTAGTAAGAACTCATTTAAAATTAAGTCCTTTCTAAAATTTTCTCTTATACGTTTAAAAATATATTTTTTTCATTAATGTTAATGTAAAAATTTATAATTTTGCACCTAAAGGAACTTAGAAAACTTACCTAACCTTATTATAACATGAGCAATTTATTTTAGCCTAACCCACCTAAATATATTTTAGATTTGTTTACAATAAATTAATACTAAACAAACACAGTGAAATATATTTTTTTCGTTAGGTTCAGAATGATTTTGACGAAATTATTGCATACACAAATTTTCACTTGTCCTTTATGGCAAGATGAGCGTTGCTATTTAAGCCAAGATCGCAAGTTCTGCCTATTCGGCACGACATATATATATATATATATATATATATATATATATATATATATCTATATATATATATATATATATATATATACATATATATATATATATATATATATATATATATATATATATATATATATATATATTTTATTATTTTTTTTATTATCACACTGGCCGATTCCCACCAAGGCAGGATGGCCCGAAAAAGAAAAACTTTCACCATCATTCACTCCATCACTGTCTTGCCAGAAGGGCGCTTTACACTACAGTTTTTAAACTGCAACATTAACACCCCTCCTTCAGAGTGCAGGCACTGTACTTCCCATCTCCAGGACTCAAGTCCGGCCTGCCGGTTTCCCTGAACCCCTTCATAAATGTTACTTTGATCACACTCCAACAGCACGTCAAGTATTAAAAACCATTTGTCTCCATTCACTCCTATCAAACACGCTCACGCATGCCTGCTAGAAGTCCAAGCCCCTCGCACACAAAACCTCCTTTACCCCCTCCCTCCAACCTTTCCTAGGCCGACCCCTACCCCGCCTTCCTTCCACTACAGACTGATACACTCTTGAAGTTATTCTGTTTCGCTCCATTCTCTCCACATGTCCGAACCACCTCAACAACCCTTCCTCAGCCCTCTGGACAACAGTTTTGGTAATCCCGCACCTCCTCCTAACTTCCAAACTACGAATTCTCTGCATTATATTCACACCACACATTGCTCTCAGACATGACATCTCCACTGCCTCCAGCCTTCTCCTCGCTGCAACATTCATCACCCATGCTTCACACCCATATAAGAGCGTTGGTAAAACTATACTCTCATACATTCCCCTCTTTGCCTCCAAGGACAAAGTTCTTTGTCTCCACAGACTCCTAAGTGCACCACTCACCCTTTTCCCCTCATCAATTCTATGATTCACCTCATCTTTCATAGACCCATCCGCTGACACGTCCACTCCCAAATATCTGAATACATTCACCTCCTCCATACTCTCTCCCTCCAATCTGATATACAATCTTTCATCACCTAATCTTTTTGTTATCCTCATAACCTTACTCTTTCCTGTATTCACTTTCAATTTTCTTCTTTTGCACACCCTACCAAATTCATCCACCAATCTCTGCAACTTCTCTTCAGAATCTCCCAAGAGCACAGTGTCATCAGCAAAGAGCAACTGTGACAACTCCCACTTTATGTGTGATTCTTTATCTTTTAACTCCACGCCTCTTGCCAAGACCCTCGCATTTACTTCTCTTTCAACCCCATCTATAAATATATTAAACAACCACGGTGACATCACACATCCTTGTCTAAGGCCTACTTTTACTGGGAAATAATTTCCCTCTTTCCTACATACTCTAACTTGAGCCTCACTATCCTCGTAAAAACTCTTCACTGCTTTCAGTAACCTACCTCCTACACCATACACCTGCAACATCTGCTACATTGCCCCCCTATCCACCCTGTCATACGCCTTTTCCAAATCCATAAATGCCACAAAGACCTTATCTAAATACTGTTCACTTATATGTTTCACTGTAAACACCTGGTCCACACACCCCCTACCTTTCCTAAAGCCTCCTTGTTCATCTGCTATCCTATTCTCCGTCTTACTCTTAATTCTTTCAATAATAACTCTACCATACACTTTGCCAGGTATACTCAACAGACTTATCCCCCTATAATTTTTGCACTCTCTTTTATCCTCTTTGCCTTTATACAAAGGAACTATGCATGCTCTCTGCCAATCCCTAGGTACCTTACCCTCTTCCATACATTTATTAAATAATTGCACCAACCACTCCAAAACTATATCCCCACCTGCTTTTAACATTTCTATCTTTATCCCATCAATCCCGGCTGCCTTACCCCCTTTCATTTTACCTACTGCCTCACGAACTTCCCCCACACTCACAACTGGCTCTTCCTCACTCCTACAAGATGTTGTTCCTCTTTGCCCTATACACGAAATCACAGCTTCCCTATCTTCATCAACATTTAACAATTCCTCAAAATATTCATTCCATCTTCCCAATACCTCTAACTCTACATTTAATAACTCTCCTCTCCTATTTTTAACTGACAAATCTATTTGTTCTCTAGGCTTTCTTAACTTGTTAATCTCACTCCAAAACTTTTTCTTATTTTCAACAAAATTTGTTGATAACATCTCACCCACTCTCTCATTTGCTCTCTTTTTACATTGCTTCACCACTCTCTTAACCTCTCTCTTTTTCTCCATATACTCTTCCCTCCTTGCATCACTTCTACTTTGTAAAAACTTCTCATATGCTAACTTTTTCTCCCTTACTACTCTCTTCACATCATCATTCCACCAATCGCTCCTCTTCCCTCCCGCACCCACTTTCCTGTAACCACAAACTTCTGCTGAACACTCTAACACTACATTTTTAAACCTACCCCATACCTCTTCGACCCCATTGCCTATGCTCTCATTAGCCCATCTATCCTCCAATAGCTGTTTATATCTTACCCTAACTGCCTCCTCTTTTAGTTTATAAACCTTCACCTCTCTCTTCCCTGATGCTTCTATTCTCCTTGTATCCCATCTACCTTTTACTCTCAGTGTAGCTACAACTAGAAAGTGATCTGATATATCTGTGGCCCCTCTTTAAACATGTACATCCTGAAGTCTACTCAACAGTCTTTTATCTACCAATACATAATCCAACAAACTACTGTCATTTCGCCCTACATCATATCTTGTATACTTATTTATCCTCTTTTTCTTAAAATATGTATTACCTATAACTAAACCCCTTTCTATACAAAGTTCAATCAAAGGGCTCCCATTATCATTTACACCTGGCACCCCAAACTTACCTACCACACCCTCTCTAAAAGTTTCTCCTACTTTAGCATTCAGGTCCCCTACCACAATTACCCTCTCACTTGGTTCAAAGGCTCCTATACATTCACTTAACATTTCCCAAAATCTCTCTCTCTCCTCTGCATTCCTCTCTTCTCCAGGTGCATACACGCTTATTATGACCCACTTCTCGCATCCAACCTTTACTTTAATCCACATAATTCTTGAATTTACACATTCATATTCTCTTTTCTCCTTCCATAACTGATCATTCAACATTACTGCTACCCCTTCCTTTGCTCTAACTCTCTCAGATACTCCAGATTTAATCCCATTTATTTCCCCCCACCGAAACTCCCCTACCCCCTTCAGCTTTGTTTCGCTTAGGGCCAGGACATCCAACTTCTTTTCATTCATAACATCAGCAATCATCTGTTTCTTGTCATCCGCACTACATCCACGCACATTTAAGCATCCCAGTTTTATAAAGTTTTTCTTCTTCTCTTTTTTAGTAAATGTCTACAGGAGAAGGGATTACTAGCCCATTGCTCCCGGCATTTTAGTCGCCTCATACGACACGCATGGCTTACGGAGGAAAGATTCTTTTCCACTTCCCCATGGACAATAGAAGAAATAAAGAGGAACAAGAGCTATTTAGAAAAAGGAGAAAAACCTAGATGTATGTATATATATATATATGCATGTGCGTGTCTGTGAAGTGTGACCAAAGTGTAAGTAGGAGTATATATATATATATATATATATATATATGTATATATGTATATATGTATATATATATATATATATATATATATATATATATATATATATATATATATATATATATATATATATATATATATATATATAATCTCATTTACCAAACTGCGGCAGGCCAGGACTAGACTCTACGAACCTTGTGCCGCCTCCAGAAACAGCACAATGTATGCATCACCTTGCCACTAGGCCATATGGTATACATATATACAAATAAATATATATATATATATATATATATATATATATATATATATATATATATATATATATATATATATATATATATATATATATATATATATATATATATATATATGGCACACGGATCTACCCACAGACCTTCCGCATTGGTGTTGCCCTTCGACTTGTCGCCCCTATTCTCGCCGAATACAGGTGTATTTGTGGCAGTGAAGCAGCAGACCGATTCGGGTACCGTGGTCTTGTGTGCCGTAAATCCGAGGGAAAGACTGCAAGACATGAGGTTAATAACATTCTCAAGAGGAGCCTCACAACAGCCGGATGCCCAGCAGTAAGGGAGCCACCCCAACTATGCAGATCTGATGGCAACCAGAAGCGTCCAGATGGTATCACACTTCAAGCCTGGACAGACGGTAAGCAGGTGGTGTGGGACTGATACCTATCTTCAATACACCAGGGAAGAAGGAGGGGCAGCCGCCAGCTTCAGGGAGTCACAAAAGTCTAGAAAATATGAAGAACTTGCCCATCATTATATGTTTGTTCCCATAGGCTCAGAGACCCTTGGCTCATGGGGAAAGAGTGCATCTAAGTTCCTTAAGCGAGACCTAAAATTAGTTATTAATATTTAATTCTGGTATAATTAATTCTGGTATAAGTAATTCAGGTATAATTAATTCTAGTGTAAGTAATTCTGGTATAATTAATTCTGGTATAAGTAATTCTGGTATAATTAATTCTGGTATAAGTAATTCTGGTATAATTAATTTGCGTGTACTGTATGAATTGGGTTTGACTTGACAAACATAAACGTGGTGGAGTCTGTTACAAATATGAACATTAATGCAGCATATGTTGAACATATTAAATAATCTTTTAATAATTAACACTTAACAATTTGGACCACAGGTGGAATATATCCTAACGCTACCTAGTCAGTCAGAAATAAGAAGGCCAACGTGAACTACTGTACAACGTGAACTACTGTACAACGTGAACTACTGTACAACGTGAACTACTGTACAACGTGAACTACTGTACAACGTGAACTACTGTACAACGTGAACTACTGTACAACGTGAACTACTGTACAACGTGAACTACTGTACAACGTAAACTACTGTACAACCTGAACTACTGTACAACGTAAACTACTGTACTGTATTTTCTTCGCAGTTCGCAGTGTTTGGCGTCACCTCATTATTTTCTGATCCTCTGAGGCATCTCCACTCCAATTTAGCCCCGATGACTATTGATTTATTCACTAAATTTCCATTATGGCGTCTCACCCCCCTCCCCCTCCTCCCGTCTCTCTCTTCTGCTGGTTCCTTTTTCACTCGTAAATTAATTATAAATCAACGGCAACACAATTTATGCCTTAAAAATTTAGGAAAATTTAGTCAAATTTTCCGCAGATGATGTAAAGGTAAGAAGGATAAGGTCAAGAAGACACTCATATAGTTGATCTTATGCAAGACTAAGTCAGTCACACAAAATGCAACATCAGTAACCCATAATACAAAATTATTAATATAAAAAGATCTCCCGATCTCTGGATTAAAAGAATTCTGGAGGTCGGTGCTGCAGCCTGGCCAGTGGTCGGTGCTGCAGCCTGGCCAGTGGTCGGTGCTGCAGCCTGGCCAGTGGTCGGTGCTGCAGCCTGGCCAGTGGTCGGTGCTGCAGCCTGGCCAGTGGTCGGTGCTGCAGCCTGGCCAGTGGTCGGTGCTGCAGCCTGGCCAGTGGTCGGTGCTGCAGCCTGGCCAGTGGTCGGTGCTGCAGCCTGGCCAGTGGTCGGTGCTGCAGCCTGGCCAGTGGTCGGTGCTGCAGCCTGGCCAGTGGTCGGTGCTGCAGCCTGGCCAGTGGTCGGTGCTGCAGCCTGGCCAGTGGTCGGTGCTGCAGCCTGGCCAGTGGTCGGTGCTGCAGCCTGGCCAGTGGTCGGAGCTGCAGCCTGGCCAGTGGTCGGTGCTGCAGCCTGGCCAGCGGTCGGTGCTGCAGCGGTGCTGCAGCCTGGCCAGTGGTCGGTGCTGCAGCCTGGCCAGTGGTCGGTGCTGCAGCCTGGCCAGTGGTCGGTGCTGCAGCCTGGCCAGTGGTCGGTGCTGCAGCCTGGCCAGTGGTCGGTGCTGCAGCCTGGCCAGTGGTCGGTGCTGCAGCCTGGCCAGTGGTCGGTGCTGCAGCCTGGCCAGCGGTCGGTGCTGCAGCCTGGCCAGTGGTCGGTGCTGCAGCATGGCCAGTGGTCGGTGCTGCAGCATGGCCAGTGATCGGTGCTGCAGCATGGCCAGTGGTCGGTGCTGCAGCCTGGCCATTTGTCGGTGGTGCAGTCTGGCCAGTACAGTAACACAGAAGGCCAGTATAGTAATACAGAAGACCAGTACAGCAACACAGAAGACCAGTACAGCAACGCAGAAGAACAGTACAATAACACAGATGAACAGTACAATAACACAGAAGGACAGTACAGTAACACAGAAGAACAGTAAGGTAGAGGATAACTTTTTTGGATCGCTCAGCGAATGAAATATTTCTAGTTGGTTCAGTGTTAACTCTGGTGCATGATCACAAATAAGAACACTACCGTGACTGCTTAGAGGCTGCAGTGGGAGTAACACCACCGTGGCTACTGTCAGGGAGGCTGGAGTGGGAGTAATACCACCGTGACTACTGTCAGGGAGGCTGGAGTGGGAGTAATACCACCGTGACTACTGTCAGGGAGGCTGGAGTGGGAATAACACCACCATGACTTCTGTCAGGGAGGCGGGAGTGGGAGTAACACCACCGTGACTACTGTCAGGGAGGCTGGAGTGGGAGTAATACCACCGTGACTACTGTCAGGGAGGCTGGAGTGGGAATAACACCACCATGACTTCTGTCAGGGAGGCGGGAGTGGGAGTAACACCACCGTGACTACTGACAGAGAGGCCGGAGTGGGAATAACACCATTGGAAACTTCAAGTTTTTATCTCTATTTACAAAGGAGCTTTTGTTCCTTTGCTTTCATACTCCAACTTTGGGCAACAAATCTTCCAGGAACATCGGGAAGCCGGGCTCGATACGGCTTATGCTCTCAGTAGCCCTGATAAACCCAATAAAGAAGAAAGAAGTGATGGTGAATGTGTTTCGTCTTTCGTGTCTAATTACCTTGCTGAAAATTAACGGATGTGATAAAAAAAAACTGTATTGCTTGTGATATTTTCCGATGGTTCAGAAAAACTTCCAAAAAAGTTAACGTGTATTTATTTTTTTAACTTATTTGACGAACTGAACATTAAAATGGTATGAAATGCCGACAGGTTGTTAGGTAAGACACATATGCAACAGTTAGGTATCTTTATTTCGAAACGTTTCGCCTACACAGTAGGCTTCTTCAGTCGAGTAAAGAAAAGTTGATAGAAGCAGAAGATACTTGAAGACGATGTAATCAGTCCATCACCCTTAAAGTTTTGAGGTGGTCAGTCCCTCAGTCTGGAGAAGAGCATTGTTCCATGGTATGAAACAATATAGAGATGAAGTGACAGGATGGAGCCTTATATAGCGCCAAGAGGTGAGACGTAGGTCACTAGGAGAGGTAAGAACTCAGATGTTGGGAGGACAGGTCCCTCTCAAATCCAGCCGTTCTCACTAGTAGAGGTTGTCGAAGTTGATTGTAGGTCTGTACCAAGATACCCTTGTGTTGCAGTGTCAGACAGATTGAACATTAAAATGGTATAAAATACCGACAGGTTGTTAGGTAAGACACATATGCAACAGTTAGGTATCTTTATTTCGAAACGTTTCGCCTACACAGTAGGCTTCTTCAGTCGAGTACAGAAAAGTTGATAGAAGCAGAAGATACAGACCTACAATCAACTTCGACAACCTCTACTAGTGAGAACGGCTGGATTTGAGAGGGACCTGTCCTCCCAACATCTGAGTTCTTACCTCTCCTAGTGACCTACGTCTCACCTCTTGGCGCTATATAAGGCTCCATCCTGTCACTTCATCTCTATATTGTTTCATACCATGGAACAATGCTCTTCTCCAGACTGAGGGACTGACCACCTCAAAACTTTAAGGGTGATGGACTGATTACATCGTCTTCAAGTATCTTCTGCTTCTATCAACTTTTCTGTACTCGACTGAAGAAGCCTACTGTGTAGGCGAAACGTTTCGAAATAAAGATACCTAACTGTTGCATATGTGTCTTACTTATTTGACGAAGAAATAAATCTGACTTAAACATTTGTTTTTAAATGTATTTCAAGATATTATGACCAAAAAATGTCGTTTCACTCCTCAACGGAGGGTTCTTGATCCAAGGGGTTTTGCCTGATCTTCCATCCTTAAATCGAACCTGCTTGCTTCAAATTCCCTCAAGCGCCGTATGATGCCTACGGGTTTAGCGCTGACTGTATGAATGTACAGCTCCTTCCCGATTTTCGCCCGAATTCCGTTCCGACCGACAGGTCGGATCTGGAAATGGAGGGATGTGTTATGTTAACATGGCGTGTACGAGTGGTATACCTGTTGATAACATAGCGTGTACAAGTAGTATACCTGTTAACATCGAGTGTACAAGTAGCGTATCTATTAACATGGCTTGTACAAGTGGTATACCTGTTAACATGGAGTGTACAAGTGGTATACCTGTTAACATGGCGTGTACAAGTGGCATACCTATTAACATGGCGTTGACAAGTGGTATATCTGCTAACATGGCGTGGACAAGTGGTATACCTGTTAACATGGCGAGTAAAAGTGGTATACCTGTTGTTAACATGGAGTGTGCAAGTGGTATACCTGTTAACATGGAGTGTACAGGTGGTATATCTGTTAACATGGAGTGTACAAGTGGTATACCAGTTAACATGGAGTGTACAAGTGGTATACCTGTTAACATGGAGTGTACAAGTGGTATACCTGATGCTAACATGGCGTGTACAAGTGGTATACCTGTTAACATGGCGTGTACAAGTGGTATACCTGATGCTAACATGGCGTGTACAAGTGGTATACCTGTTGTTAACATGGCGTGTACAAGTGGTATACCTATTGTTAACATGGCGTGTACAAGTGGTATACCTATTGTTAACATGGCGTGTACAAGTGGTATCCCTATTGTTAACATGGCGTGTACAAGTGGTATACCTATTGTTAACATGGCGTGTACAAGTGGTATCCCTATTGTTAACATGGCGTGTACAAGTGGTATACCTGTTGTTAACATGGCGTGTACAAGTGGTATACCTATTGTTAACATGGCGTGTACAAGTGGTATCCCTATTGTTAACATGGTGTGTACAAGTGGTATCCCTATTGTTAACATGGCGTGTACAAGTGGTATCCCTATTGTTAACATGGTGTGTACAAGTGGTATCCCTATTGTTAACATGGTGTGTACAAGTGGTATCCCTATTGTTAACATGGTGTGTACAAGTGGTATACCTGTTGTTAACATGGCGTGTACAAGTGGTATCCCTATTGTTAACATGGCGTGTACAAGTGGTATACCTGTTGTTAACATGGCGTGTACAAGTGGTATACCTATTGTTAACATGGCGTGTACAAGTGGTATCCCTATTGTTAACATGGTGTGTACAAGTGGTATACCTGTTGTTAACATGGCGTGTACAAGTGGTATCCCTATTGTTAACATGGCGTGTACAAGTGGTATCCCTATTGTTAACATGGTGTGTACAAGTGGTATATCTGTTCAACGTTCTTTTAACCTAAGAAATTTCTATCTTTATTATCTAGTGTTTTTATCAACCTTCTTTATTACCTTAAGTTTGGTTACTCACAAACTGATCTTACACACTTGTACGTATCATTCATTGGCTTCACATATAAAAAATAAACATAATTTATAATTTTGACCGAGCTGAGCGTAAGTCACATAGGTGGGAAGTCCAGGATCATCTGTAATGTAATAATAATTCTCTTTGCTATAATTTTATTAATCATAAATATCTGTCACACTCGCCATTTTTATCAGATTATTTGTACTGCTTCCTTAATCTTTGGAAACAGAGAGAGACTAACAAGGAATACGAAGCCTCAAGTCTTTTTAATAGAGTTTATGTATTTTCTTCATTGCGGCTGGTAACTTCATTAAAATTTAAAATAACTTCTAAGATTCGCACACATATAACGACTAGCGTCACAACACTAGTCAGGATAAGTGTTTCCTGACGCGCATCAGGAAACACTTGTCCTGTTTCCTGACAAACCTTACGTAACGTAACCTGAGGCACAGTCTCCAAGCCGGAACTTTAAAGTTCCCCAGATTTCCCATGACGAAATCACATTCCCAATTTGAATCAGTTTTTCTATTTGACTAATCTTCGGTAATTAATTTATTTTGAAACACATTACAACTCGTTTTGAAACGTGAGAAACAGAGGGAGTTGCCGTCACAGAGAACACGCCTACTTTAGTAAGTTTCATACGAAAACAAAGGTAACTAGTTGATCCTCCATTACTTTACTCCTGATTTTGTGAAATCTGAAACAAAAATATTTTGCTATAATATACGATTTCATTAATTATGAATATTTCACGAGAAAATACACAAGTCTTTGTAGACTGAGTCATGGGTTCAAGGATGCATTATTGCTTCATATTTTCTCAATTCATAAAAAGTAATGAGAAATTTCAAAATTTTGTGTTGAATAAATTTCTTTCTGGTACGTGGATGTTTGCGCCAGTAAGACAAAAAAAATCACTAGTCAGCCTGCGAGGTGCTGAGTGGCGCCACTTGACAAAAGAGACGCATCTTGCAGCAGCAACAACAACACTGGATAAATCAAGTCACGTCTGGAATATCTATTACGTTTATTGTGATCCTCACAACCGCTGACATTTTAACAATGAAAATTTCACGATTTTATACACAGGAGGTCTTCTGTTGACAACTGTCCGACTCTTTCTAAATTAAGGACTGTCGTATATTTTCTAGATGCTTATGATAAAAAATGGTAAAGCAAAAGGTACTCTTCCTACTATTCACTTGCTCTGATCAATGCCATTATGAAACAGGGGGTAAATATATCTTACCATTTAACAAAAATGACACAAAATTTATCGGAGAGATGGAAGGGGATGTAAGGCCACGGACAACATCCTCCACGGACACCATCCTCCACGTAATAATCCTGCATTAACTACTCGTGTTCTGCACATCTGTGCTCAAAAATGAAAGTACTAGGGGCTCTGTTTATAGTTACTACTACTTCTGGAGTCTGTGGTGCAGTGTGTACCACTGTGGTGCAGTGTGTACCACTGTGGTGCAGTGTGTACCACTGTGGTGCAGTGTGTACCACTGTGGTGCAGTGTGTACCACTGTGGTGCAGTGTGTAGCACTGTTGTGCAGTGTGTACCACTGTGGTGTCGTGTGTATCACTGTGGTGCAGTGTGTATAACTTTGGTGCAGTGTGTACCACTGTGGTGCAATGTGCATCACTGTGGTGAGGTGTGTACCACTGTGGTGCAGTATCACTGTGGTGCAGTGTGTATCACTGTGGTGCAGTGAGTATCACTGTGGTGGTGTGTATCACTGTGGTGCAGTGTGTATCACTGTGGTGCAGTGTGTATCACTGTGGTGCAGTGTGTATCACTGTGGTGCCGTGTGTATCACTGTGGTGCAGTGTGTACCACAGTGTTGCAGTGTGTACCACTGTGGTGCAGTGTGTATCACTGTGGTGCTGTGTGTACCACTGTGTTGCAGTGTGTACCACTGTGGTGCAGTGTGTATCACTGTGGTACAGTGTGTACCACTGTGGTGCAGTGTGTACAACTGTGGTGCAGTGTGTACCACTGTGGTGCAGTGTGTACCACTGTGGTGCAGAGTGTATCACTGTGGTGCAGTGTGTACCACTGTGGTGCAGTGTGTATCACTGTGGTGCAGTGTGTATCAAAGTGGTGCAGTGTGTACCACTGTGGTGCAGTGTGTATCACTGTGTTGCAGTGTGTATCACTGTGGTGCAGTGTGTACCACTGTGGTGCAGTGTGTACCACTGTGTTGCAGTGTGTGTCACTGTGGTGCAGTGTGTACCACTGTGGTGCAGTGTGTACCACTGTGGTGCAGTGTGTACCACTGTGTTGCAGTGTGTACCATTGTGTTGCAGTGTATACCATTGTGTTGCAGTGTGTGTCACTGTGTTGCAGTGTGTATCACTGTGGTGCAGTGTGTATCACTGTGGTGCAGTGTGTACCACTGTGCTGCAGTGTGCATCACTGTGGTGAGGTGTGTACCACTGTGGTGCAGTGTGTACCACTGTGGTGCCGTGTGTATCACTGTGGTGCAGTGTGTACCACTGTGGTGCCGTGTGTATCACTGTGGTGCAGTGTGTACCACTGTGGTGCAGTGTGTACCACTGTGGTGCAGTGTGTATCACTGTGGTGCAGTGTGTACCACTGTGGTGCAGTGTGCATCACTGTGGTGCAGTGTGTACCACTGTGGTGCAGTGTGCATCACTGTGGTGCAGTGTGTACCACTGTGGTGCAGTGTGTACCACTGTGGTGCAGTGTGTACCACTGTGGTGCAGTGTGTACCACTGTGGTGCAGTGTGTACCACTGTGGTGCAGTGTGTACCACTGTGGTGCAGTGTGTACCACTGTGGTGCAGTGTGTACCACTGTGGTGCAGTGTGTAACACCGTGGTGTCGTGTGTATCACTGTGGTGCAGTGTGTATAACTGTGGTGCAGTGTGTACCACTGTGGTGCAGTGTGCATCACTGTGGTGAGGTGTGTACCACTGTGGTGCAGTATCACTGTGGTGCAGTGTGTATCACTGTGGTGCAGTGTGTATCACTGTGGTGCAGTGTGTATCACTGTGGTGCAGTGTGTATCACTGTGGTGCAGTGTGTATCACTGTGGTGCAGTGTGTATCACTGTGGTGCCGTGTGTATCACTGTGGTGCAGTGTGTACCACTGTGTTGCAGTGTGTACCACTGTGGTGCAGTGTGTATCACTGTGGTGCTGTGTGTACCACTGTGTTGCAGTGTGTACCACTGTGGTGCAGTGTGTATCACTGTGGTACAGTGTGTACCACTGTGGTGCAGTGTGTACCACTGTGGTGCAGTGTGTACCACTGTGGTGCAGTGTGTACCACTGTGGTGCAGTGTGTATCACTGTGGTGCAGTGTGTACCACTGTGGTGCAGTGTGTATCACTGTGGTGCAGTGTGTATCAAAGTGGTGCAGTGTGTACCACTGTGGTGCAGTGTGTATCACTGTGTTGCAGTGTGTATGACTGTTGTGCAGTGTGTACCACTGTGGTGCAGTGTGTACCACTGTGTTGCAGTGTGTGTCACTGTGGTGCAGTGTGTACCACTGTGGTGCAGTGTGTACCACTGTGGTGCAGTGTTTACCACTGTGTTGCAGTGTGTACCATTGTGTTGCAGTGTATACCATTGTGTTGCAGTGTGTGTCACTGTGTTGCAGTGTGTATCACTGCGGTGCAGTGTGTATCACTGTGGTGCAGTGTGTACCACTGTGCTGCAGTGTGCATCACTGTGGTGAGGTATGTACCACTGTGATGCAGTGTGTACCACTGTGGTGCCGTGTGTATCACTGTGGTGCAGTGTGTACCACTGTGGTGCCGTGTGTATCACTGTGGTGCAGTGTGTACCACTGTGGTGCAGTGTGTACCACTGTGGTGCAGTGTGTATCACTGTGGTGCAGTGTGTACCACTGTGGTGCAGTGTGCATCACTGTGGTGCAGTGTGTACCACTGTGGTGCAGTGTGCATCACTGTGGTGCAGTGTGTACCACTGTGGTGCAGTGTGTACCACTGTGGTGCAGTGTGTACCACTGTGGTGCAGTGTGTACCACTGTGGTGCAGTGTGTACCACTGTGGTGCAGTGTGTACCATTGTGGTGCAGTGTGTATCACTGTGGTGCAGTGTGTATCACTGTGGTGCAGTGTGTACCACTGTGGTGCAGTGTGCATCACTGTGGTGCAGTGTGTACCACTGTGGTGCAGTGTGTACCACTGTGGTGCAGTGTGTACCACTGTGGTGCAGTGTGTACCACTGTGGTGCAGTGTGCACCACTGTGGTGCCGTGTGTATCACTGTGGTGCAGTGTGTATCACTGTGGTGCAGTGTGTACCACTGTGATGCAGTGTGTACCACTGTGGTGCAGTGTGTAGCACTGTGGTGCAGCGTGTATCACTGTTGTGCAGTGCGTAGCACTGTGGTGCAGTGTGTACCACTGTGGTGCAGTGTGTAGCACTGTGGTGCAGTATCACTGTGGTGCAGTGTGTACCACTGTGGTGCAGTGTGTACCACTGTGGTGCAGTGTGTACCACTGTGGTGCAGTGTGTAGCACTGTGGTGCAGTATCACTGTGGTGCAGTGTGTACCACTGTGGTGCAGTGTGTACCACTGTGGTGCAGTGTGTAGCACTGTGGTGCAGTGTATACCACTGTGGTGCAGTGTGTGCCACTGTGGTGCAGTGTGTACCACTGTGGTGCAGTGTGTACCACTGTGGTGCAGTGTGTAGCACTGTGGTGCAGTGTGTACCACTGTGGTGCAGTGTGTACCACTGTGGTGCAGTGTGTACCACTGTGGTGCAGTGTGTACCACTGTGGTGCAGTGTGTACCACTGTGGTGCAGTGTGTACCACTGTGGTGCAGTGTGTACCACTGTGGTGCAGTGTGTACCACTGTGGTGCAGTGTGTACCACTGTGGTGCAGTGTGTACCACTGTGGTGCAGTGTGTACCACTGTGGTGCAGTGTGTACCACTGTGGTGCAGTGTGTAGCACTGTGGTGCAGTGTGTACCACTGTGGTGCAGTGTGTACCACTGTGGTGCAGTGTGTACCACTGTTGTGCAGTGTGTACCACTGTGGTGCAGTGTGTACCACTGTGGTGCAGTGTGTACCACTGTGGTGCAGTGTGTAGCACTGTGGTGCAGTATCACTGTGGTGCAGTGTGTACCACTGTGGTGCAGTGTGTACCACTGTGGTGCAGTGTGTAGCACTGTGGTGCAGTGTGTACCACTGTGATGCAGTGTGTACCACTGTGGTGCAGTGTGTACCACTGTGGTGCAGTGTGTACCACTGTGGTGCAGTGTGTACCACTGTGGTGCAGTGTGTACCACTGTGGTGCAGTGTGTAGCACTGTGGTGCAGTGTGTACCACTGTGGTGCAGTGTGTACCACTGTGGTGCAGTGTGTATCACTGTGGTGCAGTGTGTACCACTGTGGTGCAGTGTGTACCACTGTGGTGCAGTGTGTACCACTGTGGTGCAGTGTGTACCACTGTGGTGCAGTGTGTATCACTGTGGTGCAGTGTGTACCACTGTGGTGCAGTGTGTACCACTGTGGTGCAGTGTGTACCACTGTGGTGCAGTGTGTACCACTGTGGTGCAGTGTGTACCACTGTGTTGCAGTGTGTATCACTGTGGTGCAGTGTGTACCACTGTGGTGCAGTGTGTACCACTGTGGTGCAGTGTGTACCACTGTGGTGCAGTGTGTACCACTGTGTGCAGTGTGTACCACTGTGGTGCAGTGTGTACCACTGTGGTGCAGTGTGTACCACTGTGGTGCAGTGTGTACCACTGTGATGCAGTGTGTGGTGCAGTGTGTACCACTGTGGTGCAGTGTGTACCACTGTGGTGCAGTGTGTACCACTGTGGTGCAGTGTGTACCACTGTGGTGCAGTGTGTACCACTGTGGTGCAGTGTGTACCACAGTGTGTACCACTGTGGTGCAGTGTGTGTGTAGTGTGTACCACTGTGGTGCAGTGTGTGCAGTGTGTACCACTGTGGTGCAGTGTGTACCACTGTGGTGCAGTGTGTACCACTGTGGTGCAGTGTGTACCACTGTGTACAGTGTGTATCACTGTGGTGCAGTGTGACTGTGGTGCAGTGTGTACCACTGTGGTGCAGTGTGTACCACTGTGGTGCAGTGTGTACCACTGTGTGCAGTGCAGTGTGTACCACTGTGGTGCAGTGTGTACCACTGTGGTGCAGTGTGTACCACTGTGGTGCAGTGTGTACCACTGTGGTGCAGTGTGTACCACTGTGGTGCAGTGTGTACCACTGTGGTGCAGTGTGTACCACTGTGGTGCAGTGTGTACCACTGTGGTGCAGTGTGTACCACTGTGGTGCAGTGTGTACCACTGTGGTGCAGTGTGTACCACTGTGGTGCAGTGTGTACCACTGTGGTGCAGTGTGTACCACTGTGGTGCAGTGTGTATCACTGTGGTGCAGTGTGTACCACTGTGGTGCAGTGTGTATCACTGTGGTGCAGTGTGTATCACTGTGGTGCAGTGTGTACCACTGTGGTGCAGTGTGTATCACTGTGGTGCAGTGTGTATCACTGTGGTGCAGTGTGTACCACTGTGGTGCAGTGTGTACCACTGTGGTGCAGTGTGTACCACTGTGGTGCAGTGTGTACCACTGTGGTGCAGTGTGTACCACTGTGGTGCAGTGTGTACCACTGTGTGTGCACTGTGTGTGCAGTGCAGTGTGTACCACTGTGGTGCAGTGTGTACCACTGTGGTGCAGTGTGTACCACTGTGGTGCAGTGTGTACCACTGTGGTGCAGTGTGTACCACTGTGGTGCAGTGTGTATCACTGTGGTGCAGTGTGTACCACTGTGGTGCAGTGTGTACCACTGTGGTGCAGTGTGTACCACTGTGGTGCAGTGTGTACCACTGTGGTGCAGTGTGTACCACTGTGGTGCAGTGTGTACCACTGTGGTGCAGTGTGTACCACTGTGGTGCAGTGTGTACCACTGTGGTGCAGTGTGTACCACTGTGGTGCAGTGTGTACCACTGTGGTGCAGTGTGTACCACTGTGGTGCAGTGTGTGCCACTGTGGTGCAGTGTGTGCCACTGTGGTGCAGTGTGTACCACTGTGGTGCAGTGTGTACCACTGTGGTGCAGTGTGTACCACTGTGGTGCAGTGTGTACCACTGTGGTGCAGTGTGTACCACTGTGGTGCAGTGTGTACCACTGTGGTGCAGTGTGTACCACTGTGGTGCAGTGTGTACCACTGTGGTGCAGTGTGTACCACTGTGGTGCAGTGTGTACCACTGTGTAGCTGTGTGTACCACTGTGGTGCAGTGTGTACCACTGTGGTGCAGTGTGTACCACTGTGGTGCAGTGTGTACCACTGTGGTGCAGTGTGTACCACTGTGGTGCAGTGTGTACCACTGTGGTGCAGTGTGTACCACTGTGGTGCAGTGTGTACCACTGTGGTGCAGTGTGTACCACTGTGGTGCAGTGTGTACCACTGTGGTGCAGTGTGTACCACTGTGGTGCAGTGTGTACCACTGTGGTGCAGTGTGTACCACTGTGGTGCAGTGTGTACCACTGTGGTGCAGTGTGTACCACTGTGGTGCAGTGTGTACCACTGTGGTGCAGTGTGTACCACTGTGGTGCAGTGTGTACCACTGTGGTGCAGTGTGTACCACTGTGGTGCAGTGTGTACCACTGTGGTGCAGTGTGTACCACTGTGGTGCAGTGTGTACCACTGTGGTGCAGTGTGTACCACTGTGGTGCAGTGTGTACCACTGTGGTGCAGTGTGTACCACTGTGGTGCAGTGTGTACCACTGTGGTGCAGTGTGTACCACTGTGGTGCAGTGTGTACCACTGTGGTGTGTGTGCAGTGGGTACCACTGTGGTGCAGTGTGTACCACTGTGGTGCAGTGTGTACCACTGTGGTGCAGTGTGTACCACTGTGGTGCAGTGTGCACCACTGTGGTGCAGTGTGTACCACTGTGCAGTGTGCACTGTGGTGCAGTGTGTACCACTGTGGTGCAGTGTGTACCACTGTGGTGCAGTGTGTACCACTGTGGTGCAGTGTGTACCACTGTGGTGCAGTGTCTACCCCTGTGGTGCAGTGTGTACCACTGTGGTGCAGTGTGTACCACTGTGCAGTGTGTACCACTGTGGTGCAGTGTGTACCACTGTGGTGCAGTGTGTACCACTGTGTACCACTGTGGTGCAGTGTGTACCACTGTGTGTGCAGTGTGTACCACTGTGTGTACCACTGTGGTGCAGTGTGTACCACTGTGGTGCAGTGTGTACCACTGTGGTGCAGTGTGTACCACTGTGGTGCAGTGTGTACCACTGTGGTGCAGTGTGTACCACTGTGGTGCAGTGTGTACCACTGTGGTGCAGTGTGTACCACTGTGATGCAGTGTGTACCACTGTGGTGCAGTGTGTACCACTGTGGTGCAGTGTGTACCACTGTGGTGCAGTGTGTACCACTGTGGTGCAGTGTGTACCACTGTGGTGCAGTGTGTAGCACTGTGGTGCAGTGTGTACCACTGTGTTGCAGTGTGTACCACTGTGGTGCAGTGTGTATCACTGTGGTACAGTGTGTACCACTGTGGTGCAGTGTGTACCACTGTGGTGCAGTGTGTACCACTGTGGTGCAGTGTGTACCACTGTGGTGCAGTGTGTATCACTGTGGTGCAGTGTGTCCCACTGTGGTGCAGTGTGTATCACTGTGGTGCAGTGTGTATCAAAGTGGTGCAGTGTGTACCACTGTGGTGCAGTGTGTATCACTGTGTTGCAGTGTGTATCACTGTGGTGCAGTGTGTACCACTGTGGTGCAGTGTGTACCACTGTGTTGCAGTGTGTGTCACTGTGGTGCAGTGTGTACCACTGTGGTGCAGTGTGTACCACTGTGGTGCAGTGTGTACCACTGTGTTGCAGTGTGTACCATTGTGTTGCAGTGTATACCATTGTGTTGCAGTGTGTGTCACTGTGTTGCAGTGTGTACCATTGTGTTGCAGTGTATACCATTGTGTTGCAGTGTGTATCACTGTGGTGCAGTGTGTACCACTGTGCTGCAGTGTGCATCACTGTGGTGAGGTGTGTACCACTGTGGTGCAGTGTGTACCACTGTGGTGCCGTGTGTATCACTGTGGTGCAGTGTGTACCACTGTGGTGCAGTGTGTACCACTGTGGTGCAGTGTGTACCACTGTGGTGCAGTGTGTACCACTGTGGTGCAGTGTGTACCACTGTGGTGCAGTGTGTACCATTGTGGTGCAGTGTGTATCACTGTGGTGCAGTGTGTATCACTGTGGTGCAGTGTGTACCACTGTGGTGCAGTGTGCATCACTGTGGTGCAGTGTGTACCACTGTGGTGCAGTGTGTACCACTGTGGTGCAGTGTGTACCACTGTGGTGCAGTGTGTACCACTGTGGTGCAGTGTGTAGCACTGTGGTGCAGCGTGTATCACTGTTGTGCAGTGCGTAGCACTGTGGTGCAGTGTGTACCACTGTGGTGCAGTGTGTACCACTGTGGTGCAGTGTGTAGCACTGTTGTGCAGTGTGTACCACTGTGGTGCAGTGTGTACCACTGTGGTGCAGTGTGCACCACTGTGGTGCAGTGTGTAGCACTGTGGTGCAGTATCACTGTGGTGCAGTGTGTACCACTGTCGTGCAGTGTGTACCACTGTGGTGCAGTGTGTAGCACTGTGGTGCAGTGTATACCACTGTGGTGCAGTGTGTACCACTGTGGTGCAGTGTGTACCACTGTGGTGCAGTGTGTAGCACTGTGGTGCAGTATCACTGTGGTGCAGTGTGTACCACTGTGGTGCAGTGTGTACCACTGTGGTGCAGTGTGTACCACTGTGGTGCAGTGTGTACCACTGTGATGCAGTGTGTACCACTGTGGTGCAGTGTGTACCACTGTGGTGCAGTGTGTACCACTGTGGTGCAGTGTGTACCACTGTGGTGCAGTGTGTACCACTGTGGTGCAGTGTGTAGCACTGTGGTGCAGTGCGTACCAGTGTGGTGCAGTGTGTACCACTGTGATGCAGTGTGTACCACTGTTGTGCAGTGTGTACCACTGTGGTGCAGTGTATACCACTGTGGTGCTGTGTGTACCACTGTGGTGCAGTGTGTAGCACTGTGGTGCAGTATCACTGTGGTGCAGTGTGTACCACTGTGGTGCAGTGTGTACCACTGTGGTGCAGTGTGTAGCACTGTGGTGCAGTGTGTACCACTGTGATGCAGTGTGTACCACTGTGGTGCAGTGTGTACCACTGTGGTGCAGTGTGTACCACTGTGGTGCAGTGTGTAGCACTGTGGTGCAGTGTGTAGCACTGTGGTGCAGTGTGTACCACTGTGGTGCAGTGTGTACCACTGTGATGCAGTGTGTACCACTGTGGTGCAGTGTGTACCACTGTGGTGCAGTGTGTAGCACTGTGGTGCAGTGTGCACCACTGTGATGCAGTGTGTACCACTGTGATGCAGTGTGTACCACTGTGATGCAGTGTGTACCACTGTGGTGCAGTGTGTACCACTGTGATGCAGTGTGTACCACTGTGATGCAGTGTGTACCACTGTGGTGCAGTGTGTACCACTGTGGTGCAGTGTGTACCACTGTGGTGCAGTGTGTACCGCTGTGGTGCAGTGTGTACCGCTGTGGTGCAGTGTGTACCACTGTGGTGCAGTGTGTACCACTGTGATGCAGTGTGTACCACTCTGATGCAGTGTGTACCACTTTGGTGCAGTGTGTACCACTGTGGTGCAGTGTGTACCGCTGTGGTGCAGTGTGTAACACTGTGGTGCAGTGTGTACCACTGTGGTGCAGTGTGTAGCACTGTGGTGCAGTGTGTACCACTGTGATGCAGTGTGTACCACTGTGATGCAGTGTGTACCACTGTGATGCAGTGTGTACCACTGTGATGCAGTGTGTACCACTGTGGTGCAGTGTGTACCACTGTGATGCAGTGTGTACCACTGTGGTGCAGTGTGTACCACTGTGGTACAGTGTGTACCACTGTGGTGCAGTGTGTACCACTGTGGTACAGTGTGTACCACTGTGATGCAGTGTGTACCACTGTGGTGCAGTGTGTACCACTGTGGTGCAGTGTGTAACACTGTGATGCAGTGTGTACCACTGTGGTGCAGTGTACCACTGTGGTGCAGTGTGTACCACTGTGGTACAGTGTGTACCACTGTGATGCAGTGTGTACCACTGTGGTGCAGTGTGTACCACTGTGGTGCAGTGTGTACCACTGTGATGCAGTGTGTACCACTGTGGTACAGTGTGTACCACTGTGGTGCAGTGTGTACCACTGTGGTGCAGTGTACCACTGTGGTGCAGTGTGTACCACTGTGGTACAGTGTGTACCACTGTGATGCAGTGTGTACCACTGTGGTGCAGTGTGTACCACTGTGGTGCAGTGTGTACCACTGTGATGCAGTGTGTACCACTGTGGTACAGTGTGTACCACTGTGGTGCAGTGTGTACCACTGTGGTGCAGTGTGTACCACTGTGGTGCAGTGTGTACCATTGTGATGCAGTGTGTATCACTGTGGTGCAGTGTGTATCACTGTGGTGCAGTGTGTACCACTGTGGTGCAGTGTGTACCACTGTGGTGCAGTGTGTACCACTGTGGTGCAGTGTGTACCACTGTGGTGCAGTGTGTACCACTGTGGTGCAGTGTGTACCACTGTGGTGTCGTGTGTATCACTGTGGTGCAGTGTGTATCACTGTGGTGCAGTGTGTACCACTGTGATGCAGTGTGTACCACTGTGGTGCAGTGTGTAGCACTGTGGTGCAGCGTGTATCACTGTTGTGCAGTGCGTAGCACTGTGGTGCAGTGTGTACCACTGTGGTGCAGTGTGTACCACTGTGGTGCAGTGTGTAGAACTGTTGTGCAGTGTGTACCACTGTGGTGCAGTGTGTACCACTGTGGTGCAGTGTGCACCATTGTGGTGCAGTGTGTAGCACTGTGGTGCAGTATCACTGTGGTGCAGTGTGTACCACTGTCGTGCAGTGTGTACCACTGTGGTGCAGTGTGTAGCACTGTGGTGCAGTATCACTGTGGTGCAGTGTGTACCACTGTGGTGCAGTGTGTACCACTGTGGTGCAGTGTGTACCACTGTGGTGCAGTGTGTACCACTGTGATGCAGTGTGTACCACTGTGGTGCAGTGTGTACCACTGTGGTGCAGTGTGTACCACTGTGGTGCAGTGTGTACCACTGTGGTGCAGTGTGTACCACTGTGGTGCAGTGTGTAGCACTGTGGTGCAGTGTGTACCACTGTGGTGCAGTGTGTACCACTGTGATGCAGTGTGTACCACTGTTGTGCAGTGTGTACCACTGTGGTGCAGTGTATACCACTGTGGTGCAGTGTGTACCACTGTGGTGCAGTGTGTAGCACTGTGGTGCAGTATCACTGTGGTGCAGTGTGTACCACTGTGGTGCAGTGTGTACCACTGTGGTGCATTGTGTAGCACTGTGGTGCAGTGTGTACCACTGTGATGCAGTGTGTACCACTGTGGTGCAGTGTGTACCACTGTGGTGCAGTGTGTACCACTGTGGTGCAGTGTGTAGCACTGTGGTGCAGTGTGTAGCACTGTGGTGCAGTGTGTACCACTGTGGTGCAGTGTGTACCACTGTGATGCAGTGTGTACCACTGTGGTGCAGTGTGTAATACTGTGATGCAGTGTGTAATACTGTGATGCAGTGTGTAATACTGTGATGCAGTGTGTAATACTGTGATGCAGTGTGTAATACTGTGATGCAGTGTGTAATACTGTGATGCAGTGTGTAATACTGTGATGCAGTGTGTAATACTGTGATGCAGTGTGTACCACTGTGGTGCAGTGTGTACCACTGTGGTGCAGTGTGTACCGCTGTGGTGCAGTGTGTACCGCTGTGGTGCAGTGTGTACCACTGTGGTGCAGTGTGTACCACTGTGGTGCAGTGTGTACCACTGTGATGCAGTGTGTACCACTGTGATGCAGTGTGTACCACTGTGGTGCAGTGTGTACCACTGTGGTGCAGTGTGTACCGCTGTGGTGCAGTGTGTAACACTGTGGTGCAGTGTGTACCACTGTGGTGCAGTGTGTAGCACTGTGGTGCAGTGTGTACCACTGTGATGCAGTGTGTACCACTGTGATGCAGTGTGTACCACTGTGATGCAGTGTGTACCACTGTGATGCAGTGTGTACCACTGTGGTGCAGTGTGTACCACTGTGATGCAGTGTGTACCACTGTGGTGCAGTGTGTACCACTGTGGTGCAGTGTGTACCACTGTGGTGCAGTGTGTACCACTGTGGTGCAGTGTGTACCACTGTGATGCAGTGTGTACTGTGGTGCAGTGTGTACCACTGTGGTGCAGTGTGTAACACTGTGATGCAGTGTGTACCACTGTGGTGCAGTGTACCACTGTGGTGCAGTGTGTACCACTGTGGTACAGTGTGTACCACTGTGATGCAGTGTGTACCACTGTGGTGCAGTGTGTACCACTGTGGTGCAGTGTGTACCACTGTGATGCAGTGTGTACCACTGTGGTGCAGTGTGTACCACTGTGGTGCAGTGTGTACCACTGTGGTGCAGTGTGTACCACTGTGGTGCAGTGTGTACTACTGTGGTGCAGTGTGTACCACTGTGGTGCAGTGTGTACCACTGTGGTGCAGTGTGTACCACTGTGGTGCAGTGTGTACCACTGTGGTGCAGTGTGTACCACTGTGGTGCAGTGTGTACCACTGTGGTGCAGTGTGTACCACTGTGGTGCAGTGTGTACCACTGTGATGCAGTGTGTACCACTGTGATGCAGTGTGTACCACTGTGATGCAGTGTGTACCACTGTGATGCAGTGTGTACCACTGTGATGCAGTGTGTACCACTGTGATGCAGTGTGTACCACTGTGGTGCAGTGTGTACCACTGTGGTGCAGTGTGTACCACTGTGGTACAGTGTGTAGCACTGTGATGCAGTGTGTACCACTGTGATGCAGTGTGTACCACTGTGATGCAGTGTGTACCACTGTGGTGCATTGTGTAGCACTGTGGTGCAGTGTGTACCACTGTGGTGCAGTGTGTACCACTGTGGTGCAGTGTGTACCACTGTGGTGCAGTGTACCACTGTGGTGCAGTGTACCACTGTGGTGCAGTGTACCACTGTGGTGCAGTGTGTACCACTGTGGTGCAGTGTGTACCACTGTGGTGCAGTGTACCACTGTGGTGCAGTGTACCACTGTGGTGCAGTGTACCACTGTGGTGCAGTGTACCACTGTGGTGCAGTGTACCACTGTGGTGCAGTGTACCACTGTGGTGCAGTGTACCACTGTGGTACAGTGTGTAGCACAACTATGACTGTCATAATCGCTACTGCCACCTCCAGTTCCTGCACTACTATATTATTAATTTGGGTTGCTTATTGTTAACCGTTCATCCTGGAATAGTTCTAAATACATATTAGGAATATCATTTTTCCAGTATATCCCATCATAATATCTAGCTGATTTACATATTTACAAAGTGCTTATAAGGCAGGTTCATGAATCACTTTGTTGCATCTCTTGCTTTAGCTTCATGTCAGTGTTTCCAGATTTTTTTTTTTTTTTCAACAAGTCGGTCGTCTCCCACCGAGGCAGGGTGACCCAAAAAAGAAAGAAAATCCCCAAAAAGAAAATACTTTCATCATCATTCAACACTTTCACCACACTCACACATTATCACTGCTTTTGCAGAGGTGCTCAGAATACAACAGTTTAGAAGCATATACGTATAAAGATACACAACATATCCCTCCAAACTGCCAATATCCCAAACCCCTCCTTTAAAGTGCAGGCATTGTACTTCCCATTTCCAGGACTCAAGTCCGACTATATGAAAATAACCGGTTTCCCTGAATCCCTTCACTAAATATTACTATTAAAATTAAAATATTAAAATATTAAAATATTAAAATATTAAATATTATTAGTAGGTTGGTAGACAGCAACCACCCAGGGAGGTACTACCGTCCTGCCAAGTGAGTGTAAAACGAAAGCCTGTAATTGTTTTACATGATGGTAGGATTGCTGGTGTCTTTTGTCTGTCTCATAAATATGCAAGATTACAGGTACGTCTTGCTACTTCTACTTACACTTAGGTCACACTACACATACATGTACATGTTTATTTATACACACTCATCTGAGTTTTCTTTGATTTTATCTTAATAGTTCTTGGTCTTATTACTTTTCCTTTTATATCCATGGGGAAGTGGAATAAGAATCTTTCCTCCGTAAGCCATGCGTGTTGTAAAAGTCAACTAAAATGCCGGGAACAATGGGCTAGTAACCCCTTTTCCTGTAAAGATTACTAAAAAGAATAAGTGTTTCCAGATATTGATTCATATTGCACTGCATAATGTTCTTCCCGTTTGAGAGTAATAATTCCATTCAATATCTCACAGGTTTGAATGAGATCTCATTGTAGTCTCCACTTCTTAAGGGAGAAATTCTTAAGTGTTTTGTGTCTTTTTCTGTGGTTTGTTTGTTGGTGATGGTACGAGATTAGTTGTCCTTCTGTGTCCTCTCTAGCCTGCTATAGAGAGGAAGAGAGGGAGGAGAGAGGGAGACAAAGAGAAAGAGGAGAGAACATCACTTCATCTGAGATCATTTATCCCAAGAATGACTAGTCTGGAACACATTCGTACAGCATTATGATGTCAACGTGATAAAGTCAATTGATCAACTGAAAATGCTGGCCCACAGATCGCTCCATCATCATCTTTTTCCCTGCTTGTAAGTCTCATAACAATAAAAACGCTTTCAAATGAGCTGATGTAGGTAACAGCTCTTAGCTTGTCAATACAGCTAGGGATCCTAACCATACCTTGTCAAACCTTGTGTAGAAAAACAGAGAGAGAGGGAAGGAGGGAAAGGGGAGAGAGAGAGAGAGAGAGAGAGAGAGAGAGGGGGGGGGAGAGATGTATGGATGTATGTATTTGTCCGAGTCTCTTGATCCAATGAGCTCTAGACAGTCAACGCTAATATAACTTGTGAAGTAAATACTTATAAGGATTGCAGATTCCTATGATCTCTCTCCTGTGTACTTACTTTCGTGGTGGATATCATTGTGAAACATTTAATTGACCCTCAGACTTTGTCGAAGTTAAGTACTTTAAAACTTCAGACGTGATGGCAAATAGCCAAATATCTTGGTGCAAGGTATAACAGAAATTACACTACAGAAACTGTCAGAGCATTAATTAAAGTAATACATTGTTACCTGCTCAACCAGAGATTTCTGGTTCATCAGATTCAGATTCGGAGAGCCTAGTATCACAATTAGAAAATATGTCCCTGATTGATGATTTAGAGAGAGCGACTAAGGCAGAAGTGTATGAGCCAGTTGTAGCCCAGTTTACACTCATCCCTTCTAGCCTGACTGAGACAATATCTCAGAGTGTAACACGCAGTATGGCGTAACCTCATACTAGTACCCCGTATGCTACACCTGTACGTAGCTATCCTAGACTAGATCTAGGATATCTAGGAATGGCTGGACAAGGCGCCCGACCTAAAAAACGTCCAGACTCATTCGTTAGTTTCCTTATTCTTCCGTTGTCCACTGGTCCTATTTCTCAGGATCAGTTTGAGAGGATGGAACGCCTAATTAAGTTGCAGACTGCAGACACAGGAAATTGAACGAAGAAGATTTCCATAAAGAGATTGTTCGTCTCGAAAGACAACAAATTTATGGTCTGATAAACCTTGTAGTACAACACAGGACACATTCAACGTGCAGAAAGCTGCCTTTATGGTTCTTAGGTTCTTTGAAAGTGACTTAGACACTTATTTTGATGTTTTTGAGAATCATGCACATGCAATGAATTGGCCACGTAAGCACTAGGCAACATTGTTGCACACAGCTTTGATAGGCAGAGCTCAAAACTGTACTGCTGCTCTGCCCTTTGACAAGTACATTAACTACAATACTTATGGAAAATTAAAATTACCTGGTGAACCTCATAGTAAATAGTAACAAAGATAATTATTCTTTATCAAGGTTACAGAGACATGTAGGAATTTTAGGACATTCTAGGTCGCAAAAGATGTCTTCCTTCGATACCTACTACACTATCTCCACAAGTCACTCTGGACCTATAATTTCAAATGAAATATACATCACCAGGAATTATGGTAAAACATTAATATAAATATGTGGACTGTATCTTAAATTTACTTAATGAATATATACATTGAAGGAGAATTTATAATAATAACACTCACCAATTTGTCTGGAGATTACTTGGTGTGTCATACACAAACCCCTGCATAAAATATGAAGAAAATACTGGGGGATGGTGTACTTATTATCTCTATTCCCATCTAATTTCGGAGTCCTGCCCAATTGTTGGTTTCTCACATTCTGCAGTCCTGCAGAATGTGAGAAACCAACAATTTCTGCTCCTATTTGAGAGGTTTTAAACACAATTTAACCTCTAGAGCGACGAAAATTCTTCCGATTTTTCCTAACGACTTTCTTGCCCAGTTCAAAACAATGGCTTCTCCTCCAAGCGATGCTAACACTCTCTCTGATTTCTTTTTTATTTACACATTAATTTTTATTAACTACAATATATTTCACCAATTTACATACAAAATACACTGTAATTCGGAAAATATACAATATTTTCCACACTGGGCCGGGCGGAGTTCGTTGCTAAACGACTCCAATTTCTCCTTCCTCTAGGAGATGATTCCAGCCAGTTCTGGCTTGAGTGGCTGTTTTCCTAGTAGACCTTACTACTATTTCATCTTCTTGCATCACTTGGTCAACACTACTTCAATATCACTCATGTCATTATCCCTTAGATTTTCATTTATATTTGAGTGAGTGAATACCATTTAATTCCAAGGGAGTCAATTTATTAATTGTGCGTAAACTTTCCTGGCCACGACACAACACTTTGACATTCCAGACAACACCTTGTACATCTGGGTACAATGTCAATACCTTGCTCAGAGGCCACAATGCTCGATGCTGTTCAGTATCAATTAACACAATGTTGCCTGGTTGAATGTTCTGTCGATTTACTGCCTCTGTCGCACCATAAAAGTGTTCACGTAGTGTAAGATATTCCTTACGCCACACATTAGGCCAATGATCAATTACTTTATTTAACATGTTAAATTTATCACACAACACTGCAGCATCATTGTAATCTTCATCATTTTCTTCAGGATTATCTCTATAGAAAGGGGCAGCTTCCAATTTCCTTCCACATATTAGGTGAGGTGTTAATACATCTGCATCAGGTGTATCACTCATATATGAGAGAGGCCGATTATTTATCCGATTCTCTGCCTCCACCAACACTGCACGGAATTCCTCCAAATTAATTCTCTTCCTGTGTAGTACTTTACAGAGACTCCTCTTCACTGTGCCTATCAGTCTTTCGTACAGCCCCTCCTTCCAAGGGGCTCTAGGAGTAATAAACTTCCAGGTACACCCTCGCTGGGTTAACAGAGATTGAACATCGTTACTCTTATTTAATTCTATCAAGTGTTGAGCACCCGCTTCAAAATTTGTGGCATTATCCGAAATCATCAATCTCGGACAGGATCTCCTAGCTACAAATTTTCGAAACAGCTGTATAAACTGTTCTGCAGACAAGTCCTGTGCCACTTCTAAATGAACTGCCCTAGTAGCAATACAAGTGAACAAGCATGCATACACTTTCAGTGGAATACCATCTGAAGTACCTCTTAAAATAATTGGACCACTATAGTTTACACCTGTTACATCATATGGTTTCACTAATTGTACACGCTCCTTTGGCAATGGTGGAGGACCTGGGTACATATAGGGTCTGGCATCCACATAACACTTTTTACACTTTGCCATCCTTGTGAAATCCAGAAAGTTTCCCTAATACAGTTTAAGGTATCTTGTACCCCACCGTGCATTACATATTTTATGGGGATTTAAAACAATCAAAATTTTTAGATGATGAGTTTTGGGCAGTAAGATAGGGTGTTTAGCATATTCACCCAGTTCAGCATTTTGTAACCTTCCTCTGCACCTAATTACATTATTCTCTAAATACACCCCCCAATTTCTCTATTATTGAAACTTTCACAATTTTTCTTTCCATCATTAATTTAACTTCATTTCCGAAGATTTCTTCCTATACCCTCTGTATCCAATATTCAAGAGGATGTGAAAATTTATATGAGGTATTCATTTTGTTTAGAAATTTAAACACCAACTTAGTTACATTGATTAGTTTGGGTAAAGAAGAATACCTATTTATATCAATGGCTAAAGGGACAAACTATTGGAGCGGTGGTCACAGTAGTGGTCACAAGAACAACATACGCCTTTTGTACAGGTCGATTAACTTTATTTACCAACCAGCTCGGTTCTTTAAACCATGACACAGCACAAATAACCCGCACATAGAAGAAAGGAGCTTACGACGACGTTTCGGTCCAACTCGGACCATTACAAAGTCACACTAACGAGAAGTAGAGTAGGACGGGTATATATAGGCAGGAAGTGGTGGTGGTGTTAGTAGTAGTAGTAGTAGTAGTAGTAGTGGCGGAGGTGGAAGGAAGTAGTGGTGGGGAAGAAAGGAGGAGCCATTTAAATACTAAGAAAGGGGAGCACTTCAAGGGAACTAGGTGCCCACAGAGGGAGAGCAAGAACACAGAGGTGGGGGAATAATAAAATAAATAATGAAGGAACAGAAACACAAGACAGAAGAAAGACAACCCGGAAGAGAAAAAGGAAAGAGGAAAGGGGAGCAGCGAGAAGAAGAAAAAGGAGGAATCAGGTTAAGTCACAGGTGTTCTGAATCTTGGAGCATTTTACAATGTAGTGGGAGAGGAAGGCATCTACAGAGACGAAGCCAGGACTAAGATTCATACAAGGAAAGTTGTGTATTAGGGAGGATTCAACCAGACAGTTTTAGCAGAAGACCAGTCAATAGGATGACTGTGATCTCTAATGTGACAGAAAAGAGCATTGTTAGTGTTGGCAAGCCTAACACTATTTTTTGTGCTCCCTAAGTCTGTCAGAAAGAGATCGGCCAGTTTCTCCAAAGTATTGAAGAGGACAGGAGGAGCAAGAAATAGAGTAGACACCAGGAACATCTGTAGAGGGAGAAGAGGTATGAACGAGATTAGTGCGAAGAGTGTTAGCCTGGCGGAAAGTAAGTTTGATGTCTAAGGAGCAGAGAGGGTTATTGAGATTAGAAAGACCGGAAATGTAGGGAAGGCAGAGGACAGAAGAGTTCCCAGGAGTAGAGAGTTTGGGAGAGAAGAAATTATGTTTAGCACGTGAGAGGGCAGAGTCTATGAAATGGGAAGGGTAGCCAAGACGGGAAAACGAATTATGAAGAGTGGAAATTTCTGCTGGAAGGAACTGAGGATCACAGATGCGGAGGGCACGGAGAAAGAGGGAGATAAGAACACTTTATTGACAGGGGAAGCATGATAGGAAAAGTAGTGAATGTACATGCCACTGTGCATAGGTTTTCGGTAAACAGAAAAGGAAAAACCTGTGTCTGAGCAGTGGACATGGACATCAAGGAAAGGAAGCAAGGAATTAGATTCCCATTCAGCTTTAATCTTAATGAAAGGGGCAAGATTATTAAGAGCTTCAAGAAAAGGTTGGAAGAGACTAGAGTCATGAGGCCACAGAGCAAAGATGTCATCTCACATTCTGCAGCATTGTACCTACAATTTCTACTCCTATTTGAGAGGTTTTAAACACAATTTAACCTCTAGAGCAACGAAAATTCTTCCGATTTTTCCTAACGTCTCTCTTGCCCAGTTCAAAACAATGGCCTCTCCTCCAAGCGATGCTAACACTCTCTCTGGTTCCTCTTTTATTTACAAATTAATTTTTATTAACTACAATATATTTCATAAATTTACATACAAAATACACTGTATTTTCGGAAATTATACAATATTTTCCACAATACTTCAAAAAATCTATTTTAGAGACATGCAACTTGTTACCTTGTACGTTGCAGGGAAAACCATGTCAAACCTGTGTCGAATTCACTCTTGAGAAAAAGATTGCATTTGAGAGGTGGTGCAGAGCCTCAAATTGCAATACTTTTGACAGCCTCGTTCAGCTGCTACTAGATAAAGATTTCTATAGCTATGTCTGCTGATATACAAGAATATCTGATTGACCATAATGCTTCAGATGTTCTAGAAAATGCCGCCTTAGCTTAAAACTATGAACTATCTCACAAACTTGCACGTACTAAAATACAAAGAAGCAAGGTAACGAAAAAACGTTCTAGAAGTTCGCAACCGGATCAGTTGATCAGTGCCGATCTGTTGTTATTACCAAACCATACCCCGGCCGGGATTGAACCCGCGGTCAGAGAGTCTCAAAACTCCAGCCCGTCGGGTTCAATTCCGGCCGGGGTATGGTTTGTTTGCAATCGTGTCATTACGATTTCGTGAGTCTTGTTATTACCTCTCGTATCTATACTAAGAAAACTCGCAATTCTATATCTGTCTCTGTGGCTAGACAGAAGTCAGATACTGAGAAGAAGAAAGTTAAATGTACCTACTGTCAGAGAAAAGGACATTCTAGGGAGTGTTGTTATAAACTGGAAAGAGATATGAGAAATGATCGTGCTGCTGGAGTCCCTACACAAATCGAATCTTTGGGACAACAAAGGCACGAAGACCCTAGTAATACTTCTAATCTGCTGTTTTGGAGAATATTGCTCAGTATAGACGATTAGGGTCCGAAAGTATTTTTGACGAAAAGATTCATTCAGCAATGAGTCCTTATTTATCTAGAGAAAAAGTGGGACTTGACGAATCCCAGCTATCTGCGGTAATTACTTTCCGAGACACTGGCAGTTATCTCACCTTGTTAAGAGATGATATATTGCCCCTAACTAATGATACTTATACCAAGATAGATGTATTTTTAGAAGCCTATGGAGGGGCTGTTATAAAAGTACCTCTTTATAATGTATATCTTACAGCAAGTATTATAGTGGGTATATCAGGTATATATCAGGGTATATATCAGGTCAGTGGATTTGTTGATAGTGAATGACGTCCTTCTAGCTGGTATATGTAAGGACCCACTGGTTATTGATAATACCATTGATGATAATTACGCCATTGATGCTTCTTAAGAGAATTTATTATAATCACGGGGAGCGCTGAACCCATAGGATTATACAGCGCATGTGGGTGGGGGTGAGGGGGTGGAAGGCATTCAGGCTCAATTCATGGAACTGGAGCACAGATCCAATTTCCTAGATCAAGAGCCCCTCACCAGCATCAAGGAACCTCCTTTGAGGGGTTGTAAAGAGAAGACTATTTTATTTCCTCTAAGTGCAATTACTAAAGCCATGTCAAAGATACAACAACCATCCTTGTCTCCTGTTGTGTTAGTTGTTAATAATAGTAATTTTACTTTGAATATGTTCAGTGATGCACTGCGACCACCATCATTAACACTCACCCCCCCCCCCCGTTCATCAGCCTAGTCAAGACACAACTGACGTTAAAATTTTAGCTCATGACGATATAATCAAGGATCAGTTTGTTGATCAGTCTCTAGAAAGACTGAGAGATATAGCAGTTACTGAGAGTGAAGCAAAGAATCTTGATATTATAGTAACGGTGTACTTATGGAGAAAAATACTTGTAAGTTATCAGCTGATAGTGTTTCCAGCACAGTCAAGCATCTCGTAGTTTTACCAGTTACTTATCGTGAGCAAGCTATTGATTTTTCTCACAGTAGTCCCATAAGAGGACATTTGAGTGCCAGGAAGACACTAAGTAAACTGGCAAAACATTTCACTTGGCCAAAAACGAAGGAAACTGTGGCTGATCATGAGCGACGTTGTCAAGTCTGTCAAGTGACGGGCAAGCCAACACACACACCTATCACCACTGATGGTGAACCATTCTCACGTCTCTTCAAATACTTTATTGGTCCAATGCCTAGAACCAAACTAGGGAACCAATACTTGTTTACTATTATAGACACAGCTACACGCTATCCCGAAGCTCTTCCTATGAGAAAAATTAATGCCCTTGCTATTGTGAGAACACTGATGAAGTTTTTCTCCCAGGTTGGATTGCCAAGAGAGATTCAGTGGGATCAGGGATCCAACTTCACTTCTACGATCTTTAGAGAAGCATTATCCCACCTAGGAATAAAGTCAGTTCTTTTAACCATTTATCACCCACAGTCATAAGGTGCTCTAGAAAGATTTCATCAGACTTTGAGCATTTTTTTAGAGACTGGGATAAAGGTGTAACTTTTCTTCTGTTCGCTATGAGAGAAAGTGAGCAAGAAAGTCTTGAGTTTACCCCGTTTGAGTTAATATTCGGACACCAAGTTCGTGGTCCTTTCGCTGTGCTGAAAGACGTGTGAAGAGGAAAATGAAATCCATCATTGAGCACATCACATTCATTAATGTGGAAACATTTGACAGCTGCAAGAGAGCTGGCTTTGAAAAACCTAGTTTCGGCCCATGTTGGAATGAAGCAAGAATATGACAAGCATGCTGTCTCTCGGTCCTTTAAAGTAGATGAGGTGATGGCTCAGAAATTAGTACCAGGTCATGCTCTACAAGCCAGGTATGATGGTCCCCTGGAAGTAGTGAAAAAGCTTAGTGGCGCAAATTATTTAATACGCACACCTGGGAAGAGGAAATCAAATCATGTGTACCATGTTAACCAGCTCAAGGCATACTACGCTAGTCCTCTACTTACTGCATCTATTCTTTCTATGACAAAGGAAGATAAGGTCAGTCTGCCTGACATCTCTAAAGGTAAAGAGGTGCGTTTAGAAAATTCAGTGACACAACAATCACTAGATAATTTTCTTAGCAAACCTGATGTTGATAAAGCTAGTGATATTAAAAACTTGATTTTACAGAACCCTGAATTGTTCAGTGACGTTTCTATACGTTGTACTCTGGGCGTTCAATACGTTGATGTACAGGGAGCATCGCCAATTAAGCAATCATCTTACAGGATGAGTCCAACGAAACATAAAGCATTGAGAGAAGAAGTTGACTTTTTGTTATATCATGGACTTATTGAGTGGAGTAAAAGTCCATGGGCATCTCCGTGCAGTTTAGTGCCCAAACCTGACGGTAGTTTCAGGATGTGCACTGATTACAGTAAAGTAAACTCCGTTACCTTGCCTGATGGATATCCCCTACCTCGCATTGATGACCTTATTGACCGTGTGTCAGGAGTCCAGTATGTCAGCCGTGTAGATCTCTTACGAGGATTAATGAACGAGTTGACGCACAACATAGGAGTGGAAGCATACCTTGACGACTTGGTGGTGTATAGTGACGACTGGCAACAACACTTGAGCATTGTTGGAGACTGGCACACTACAACTGTACTGTTAATTTGGCTAAGTGTAGTTTTGGTCAGCCAAGATTACTTTTCTAGGATTTTTATATAGGACAAGGTGAGGTTGCTTTTATTGATGATAAGGTTCGTGCTATTTCTGCATTTTCAGTGCCACATGATAGGAAGGGAGTGCAGAGATTCCTGGGCATGGCAGGACATCATAGATTTTGTTCTAACTTTTCTCAAGTCGCTACTTCCCATACTGAGCTCACTAGCAGCAAAGTTCCACTGAACAGTAGCCACGGTGGTGCCATTCCCACTCCAGCCTCCTTTAACAGTAGCCACGGTGGTGTCATTCCCACTCCAGCCTCCTTTAACAGTAGCCACGGTGGTGTCATTCCCACTCCAGCCTCCCTGACAGTGGCCACGGTGGTGTCATTCCCACTCCAGCCTCCCTTAACAGTAGCCACGGTGGTGTAATTCCCACTCCAGCCTCCCTGACAATGGCCACGGTGGTGTCATTCCCACTCCAGCCTCCCTGACAGTGGCCACGGTGGTGTCATTCCCACTCCAGCCTCCCTTAACAGTAGCCACGGTGGTGTAATTCCCACTCCAGCCTCCCTGACAATGGCCACGGTGGTGTCATTCCCACTCCAGCCTCCCTGACAGTGGCCACGGTGTTGTTATTCATACTCCAACTTCTCTGACAGGAGTCATGGCAGTGTTGTTATTTGTGTTCATTCACCAGAGTTAACATTAATAAAAATACGAACAGCGGAATTGTTCAAATTGTTCATTAGTGTAACTAGGAACAATAATGCACTCATTAGAGTTACTAATTATAACAACTGGATATATTTCAGTCGCCCCAAGATCCCAGGAAGGTATCCCCGTATTGCATAAACTCAGCCACCTCTACGTTACTGTTCTTCTGTGCTACTGGCCTGTAGTGTACTTCTGTCACTGTACTGTTGTGTGTTACTGTACTATATTTCCGTGTTACTGCACTGTTCTTCTGTGTTACTGAAATTGTCCTCTTCAGAGTAACAGGTAGGTCTGTGGCATCCCTATGAATCAGAGGAAACCTGTATCTTCACCAAGACTGACGCTCTCAGGCTTACAGCCTCCCCAGTGCTTGTCTTACAGCCTTCACACACTCCCAGGGTCCTCTCGCACACCCCACAAAAGCAAGAAACAAACAGAAGGGAAAATCAATTAAGAATAGCAGTAATACTGTTCTCCAGTGTTATTGAACTGTACTGTTCTTCACTGTTATGATACTGCACTGTTTTTCTGTGTAACTACTGTTCTTCAGGGTTCTGTTCTGTGTTATTGTACTGTTATTGTGTTACTGTTCTGGTCTTCTGTGTTACTGTACTGTTCTTCTGTGATGCTGTACTGTACTAGGCTTCTGTGTTATTGTACTGTACTGGTGTGTTATTGTACTGAACTGGTCTTGTGTGTTATTGTACTGAACTTGTCTTCTGTGTTATTGTTTTGTACTGGTCTTCTGTGTTCTTATTCTGCATTGATCTGCTGTTGTACTGCGCTGGTCGTCTGTATTACTGTACTGTACTGGTGTTCCGTTACTGTACTCTACTGGTCTGTGTTATTGTACTGCACTGATCGTCTGTGTTATTGTACTGTACTGGTCTTGTGTGTTATTGTACTGTACTGGTCTTGTGTGTTATTGTACTGTACTGGTCTTGTGTGTTATTGTACTGTACTGGTCTTGTGTGTTATTGTACTGTACTGGTCTTGTGTGTTATTGTACTGTACTGGTCTTCTGTGTTATTGTACTGTACTGGTCTTCTGTGTTATTGTACTGTACTGGTCTTTTGTGTTATTGTACTGTACTGGTCTTCTGTGTTAATGTACTGTACTGGTCTCCTGTGTTATTGTACTGTACTGGTCTTCTGTGTTATTGTACTGTACTGGTCTTCTGTGTTATTGTACTGTACTGGTCTTCTGTGTTATTGTACTGTACTGGTCTTCTGTGTTATTGTACTGTACTGGTCTTCTGTGTTATTGTACTGTACTGGTCTTCTGTGTTATTGTACTGTACTGGTCTTCTGTGTTATTGTACTGTACTGGTCTTCTGTGTTATTGTACTGTACTGGTCTTCTGTGTTATTGTACTGTACTGGTCTTCTGTGTTATTGTACTGTACTGGTCTTCTGTGTTATTGTACTGTACTGGTCTTCTGTGTTATTGTACTGTACTGGTCTTCTGTGTTATTGTACTGTACTGGTCTTCTGTGTTATTGTACTGTACTGGTCTTCTGTGTTATTGTACTGTACTGGTCTTCTGTGTTATTGTACTGTACTGGTCTTCTGTGTTATTGTACTGTACTGGTCTTCTGTGTTATTGTACTGTACTGGTCTTCTGTGTTATTGTACTGTACTGGTCTTCTGTGTTATTGTACTGTACTGGTCTTCTGTGTTATTGTACTGTACTGGTCTTCTGTGTTATTGTACTGTACTGGTCTTCTGTGTTATTGTACTGTATTGGTCTTCTGTGTTATTGTACTGTACTGGTCTTCTGTGTTATTGTACTGTACTGGTCTTCTGTGTTATTGTACTGTACTGGTCTTCTGTGTTATTGTACTGTACTGGTCTTCTGTGTTATTGTACTGTACTGGTCTTCTGTGTTATTGTACTGTACTGGTCTTCTGTGTTATTGTACTGTACTGGTCTTCTGTGTTATTGTACTCTTCTGGTCTTCTGTGTTATTGTACTGTACTGATCTGTTATTGTACTGCACGGATCGTCTGTGTTATTGTATTGTACTCGTCTTCTGTGTTATTGTACTGTACAGGTCTTCTGTGTTTTTGTGGTCTACTCATCTGTTATTGTACTGCACTGGTCGCCTGTGTTACTGTGCTGTACTGGTTTTCTCAGTTACTGTACTGTACTGGTCTTCTGTTACTGTACTCTTCTGGTCTTCTGTGTTATTGTACTGCACTAATCTTCTGTGTTATTATACAGTACTGATCTGTTATTGTACTGTAATGGTCATCTCTGTTACTATATTGAACTGGTCTTCTGTGTTATTGTTCTGTACTTATCTAGTATTGTACTGTACTGGTCGTCTGTGTTATTGTACTGTACTTGTCTTCTGTACTATTGTATTGAACTGGTCTTCTGTGTACTGTACTGGTCATCTGTGTTATTGTACTGTACTATTCTTCTGTGCTATGTTTCACTAGCAGGTGCTGGTACCAAAGTTTCACTTGCGTTTCACTAGCACAGCCTCGTACCAACGTTACATTTGTGTTTCACTAGCACTGGCTGATACCAAAGTTTCACTTTTTTTTGACTAGCACAGTCTGGTATCAAACTTACACTTGTGTTTCACTAGCACAGCCTGGTACCAAAGTTAAACTTGTGTTTCACTAGTTCAGGTTGGTACCAAAGTTACAATTGTGTTTCACTAGCACAGACTGGTACCAAAGTTACACTTGTGTTTCGCTAGCACTAGGACTGAAGTCACTCTGGTTCAGTAGCTATTGCAGTTTTATTGGTTTCCTTCCAGCAGGACTGAAGTCACTCTGGTTCAGTAGCTATTGCAGTTTTATTGGTTTCCTTCCAGCAGGACTGAAGTCACTCTGGTTCAGTAGCTATTGCAGTTTTATGGGTTTCCTTCCAGCAGGACAGAAGTCACTCTGGTTCAGTAGCTATGGTAGTTTCAGAGGTATTCTTCCAACAGTGAAAGTCATATACGTTATATGTTCAACAAATACTTTAGTATTAAGCACTGCTTCCCAGCTGTGTTAGTCACCTTGGTTACAATATCTTCAACAGATTTAGATGCATAATTATGTAATCTTTCAATAAATACATGTTACAGTATTTAAAAGATCTTCATAATGAGATAATTCTTTAATGACAGAAAAATCATTGAACATCACAAACATAAAACAAAAACTCTCAAAAAAAAAGAACTACCAATTTTGGAGATGTGATTTATTGACAAAAGCAATTTTAGGAGAGTATCTTACTGCCTGGCCGACACGTCTCCTGGCCGACACGTCTCCTGGCCTACACGTCTCCTGGCCTACACGTCTCCTGGCCGACACGTCTCCTGGCCGACACGTCTCCTTGATAATGTATCAGATGAACTTCCATTAATGAATATCATCTGATGTATAAAGTAGTTTAGGTGGAAAATCTGTGACCTTTTATATTGATTTATAAAGCAACATTGAAAATCATACCAACCTTAATGGTTAAGTTGAAAAAAAGTCAATTAAAAATGAATGCAGAAATATTTCTTTGTAAATAGATCACTTGAGGAGTTGTGGCAACTCCAGTAGAAAGTTGTAAGTGCAATAACTACTGCCAACTCCAGTAGAATGTTGTAAGTACAATAACTACTCCCAACTCCAGTAGAATGTTGCAAGTACAATAACTACTCCCAACTCCAGTAGAATGTTGCAAGTACAATAACTACTGCCAACTCCAGTAGAATGTTGCAAGTACAATAACTACTGCCAACTCCAGTAGAATGTTGCAAGTACAATAACTACTGCCAACTCCAGTAGAAAGTTCTAAGTGCAATAACTACTGCCAACTCCAGTAGAAAGTTCTAAGTGCAATAACTACTGCCAACTCCAGTAGAAAGTTCTAAGTGCAATAACTACTGCCAACTCCAGTAGAAAGTTCTAAGTGCAATAACTACTACCAACTCAAGTAGAAAGTTCTAAGTGCAATAACTACTGCCAACTCCAGTAGAAAGTTCTAAGTGCAATAACTACTGCCAACTCCAGTAGAAAGTTCTAAGTGCAATAACTACTGGCAACTCCAGTAGAAAGTTCTAAGTACAATAACTACTGCCAACTCCAGTAGAAAGTTCTAAGTGCAATAACTACTGCCAACTCCAGTAGAAAGTTCTAAGTGCAATAACTACTACCAACTCCAGTAGAAAGTTCTAAGTGCAATAACTACTGCCAACTCCAGTAGAAAGTTCTAAGTGCAATAACTACTGCCAACTCCAGTAGAAAGTTCTAAGTGCAATAACTACTGCCAACTCCAGTAGAAAGTTCTAAGTGCAATAACTACTGCCAACTCCAGTAGAAAGTTCTAAGTGCAATAACTACTGCCAACTCCAGTAGAAAGTTCTAAGTGCAATAACTACTGCCAACTCCAGTAGAATGTTGCAAGTACAATAACTACTGCCAACTCCAGTAGAATGTTGCAAGTACAATAACTACTGCCAACTCCAGTAGAATGTTGCAAGTGCAATAACTACTGCCAACTCCAGTAGAATGTTGCAAGTACAATAACTACTGCCAACTCCAGTAGAATGTTGCAAGTACAATAACTACTGCCAACTCCAGTAGAATGTTGCAAGTACAATAACTACTGCCAACTCCAGTAGAATGTTGTAAGTGCAATAACTACTGTCAACTCCAGTAGAATGTTGTAAGTGCAATAACTACTGCCAACTCCAGTAGAATGTTGTAAGTGCAATAACTACTGGCAACTTTAACGCAACAAAAATAAATTGAAACGCGAAATCAAAACACTTACAACGTAATATATATGAGACTTGCTTGTCTGTGCTTACAAAGCTTTACTTGTAGACAAACACCTGAGACCTGCTTGTCTCTTCTAAAAAACTGTGCTTGTTGTAAACAAACATCTGAGACCTGCTTGTCTCTGCTTACAAAGCTGTGCTTGTTGTAGACAAACACCTGAGAGATTCTTGTCTCTGCTTACAAATCTGTGCTTGTTGTAGACAAACAATTGAGAGCTGCTTGTCTCTGCTTACAAAGCTGTGCTTATTGTAGACAAACACCTGAGACCTGCTTGTCTCTGCTCCCAAAGCTGTGCTTGCTGTAGACAAGCACCTGAGACCTGCTTGTCTCTGCTTACAAAGCTGTGCTTGTTGTAGACAAACACTTGAGACCTGTTTGTCTCTGCTTACAAAGCTGTGCTTGTTGTAGACAAACACCTGAGACCTGCTTGTCTCTGCTCACAAAGCTGTGCTTGCTGTAGACAAGCACTTGAGACCTGCTTGTCTCTGCTTACAAAGCTGTGCTTGTTGTAGACAAACACCTGAAAGTTACAGACAAAAAAAATCACTTTTGTTCAGTAGTTTATGGAGTAGACAAAACAGAGTAATATGTATCTGAATAATAACAATATTGTGCACAAATATGTTTACTGTCTCCATGGAAATTAATAATCACTTAAAACTCGTAGAGAAAAAAAACTAATAGAAGAACGAAGGCACCGATATAGAACTTACACCGAAAATAACAACAACAAGGAAAGAAAGACCAAGCAAGGAATTATACACTGGTGAAGGCAGCAAACACAAAAAATATACACTGGATAAGGAAGCAAGCAAGGAAAAAATAAACACCTCGGACAGGCGAATAAAGGAGGAAACTGAAAGAGAAACTAACTTATGGACAAAAGCATACATCGGAAAATGGTAACAAAGAAAGAACAAGCAAAGAACCACAGGGCAAATATTCTTGAGGAAGAACATTAACGAAAAGAACAATGAATACCAGCCGGAAAGACAAGGAACTCTAGCAAGAAAATAAGAACCAGCTCACTGTTTACATAAAGCTTCAAACACATCAACTTGTGACAATTATTTCAGCAATCACTCTAAGTTAAGAAAAGAACTGTGTCTAGTCTATTGCTAAGATATTCAGGTATTTGCTGGTCAAGCCGCTTAGAACAAGAAGTTTCCAGTATAAACCAACAGGTCAGAAAAGCTGTGCATCCTGACTACTACATCCAAGAAGGTTTATACTAAGTCAAGCAAAAACTATTATAAAACAACTCCAGCGACTAACAAAGAAAACATTGTTTTCCATAATATCATTCAGCATAAAAACGAATATTTAACTATCATAATCTTCTGTCCTAATAAATCAAACAATTGTTTCTCAAAAAAAAAAGACTTTCAGGAATGTAAAAGTCTTCGTCACTGACACAGTGAAGACCTGGCGTCAGTTTCCAGGTAGGATGCTGGAACACAAGACCTGGCGTCAGTTTCCAGGTAGGATGCTGGAACACAAGACCTGGCGTCAGTTTCCAGGTAGGATGCTGGAACACAAGACCTGGCGTCAGTTTCCAGGTAGGATGCTGGAACACAAGACCTGGCGTCAGTTTCCAGGTAGGATGCTGGAACACAAGACCTGGCGTCAGTTTCCAGGTAGGATGCTGGAACACAAGACCTGGCGTCAGTTTCCAGGTAGGATGCTGGAACACAAGACCTGGCGTCAGTTTCCAGGTAGGATGCTGGAACACAAGACCTGGCGTCAGTTTCCAGGTAGGATGCTGGAACACAAGACCTGGCGTCAGTTTCCACGTAGGATGCTGGAACACAAGACCTGGCGTCAGTTTCCAGGTAGGATGCTGGAACACAAGACCTGGCGTCAGTTTCCAGGTAGGATGCTGGAACACAAGACCTGGCGTCAGTTTCCAGGTAGGATGCTGGAGCACAAGACCTGGCGTCAGTTTCCAGGTAGGATGCTGGAGCACAAGACCTGGCGTCAGTTTCCAGGTAGGATGCTGGAGCACAAGACCTGGCGTCAGTTTCCAGGTAGGATGCTGGAGCACAAGACCTGGCGTCAGTTTCCAGGTAGGATGCTGGAACACAAGACCTGGCGTCAGTTTCCAGGTAGGATGCTGGAACACAAGACCTGGCGTCAGTTTCCAGGTAGGATGCTGGAACACAAGACCTTGCGTCAGTTTCCAGGTAGGATGCTGGAACACAAGACCTTGCGTCAGTTTCCACGTAGGATGCTGGAACACAAGACCTTGCGTCAGTTTCCACGTAGGATGCTGGAACACAAGACCTGGCGTCAGTTTCCACGTAGGATGCTGGAACACAAGACCTGGCGTCATTTTCCACGTAGGATGCTGGAACACAAGACCTGGTGTCAGTTTCCAGGTAGGATGCTGGAACACAAGACCTGGCGTCAGTTTCCAGGTAGGAGATGCTGGAACACAAGATGCTGATGCTGGAACACAAGACCTGGCGTCAGTTTCCACGTAGGATGCTGGAACACAAGACCTGGCGTCAGTTTCCAGGTAGGATGCTGGAACACAAGACCTGGCGTCAGTTTCCACGTAGGATGCTGGAACACAAGACCTGGCGTCAGTTTTCAGGTAGGATGCTGGAACACAAGACCTGGCGTCAGTTTCCAGGTAGGATGCTGGAACACAAGACCTGGCGTCAGTTTCCAGGTAGGATGCTGGAACACAAGACCTGGCGTCAGTTTCCAGGTAGGATGCTGGAACACAAGACCTGGCGTCAGTTTCCAGGTAGGATGCTGGAACACAAGACCTGGCGTCAGTTTCCAGGTAGGATGCTGGAACACAAGACAGCTATGAAATACGGACAGGTGAGTTCTGCTTTGCTCCAGAATCTTAAAAATAAAGAAAAGAAAATTATATAACTTTATTTCTAAAGTAGCTTACTCGATTCCTACTTTTTATTTTTTATCTTTCCTTAATACTTACAATAACATAATGTTTAGCATATGTTAAGATCAGGCTCTTTATAATTGATCTTCTATGATTTTGTACAGTGATGATAGAGTGAATTCCCAAAACTAGTCGCAGATAATTGATGTTTCAATAAATAAATAAAATAAATATATAAATAAACGTATGTATATATTTTTTTTTTATTTGTCATCATTTTTTGAAAAATTTGTGTAGTATACTGTACAGTCCGTCACACTCTCAGCTTTAAAAATGTTTCACTTATTTTTTCAAAATCATCCTTTGACCTTCCTCTCCCTATTATTTGTTCCTTAACGTGTCTCCATATCAAATAACATCAGTCATTCCAGGAAATTACATCATTCTGCGTTGATTAATTTTGGTTTCCTTTGTGGAACAATATCACGACCTTCCAACTCTAGTTTGTCCAGCACAGCGAATTTTCTATTGGTCACCATTTTATTAGCAGTTGGTGTCAAGCTGCTGGGCTTGGTGCTATTCCTTACTTCTTGGAATGTATTAACCAATTTTTTTGAGGTTTGTGAGGTTTCTATACATCGAGTACTGTTTTTCTGTGGACGAAAGAGAACACAGTCATGGAATGACAAAGGTCACCCTCTACTGTGTTCACTAATATATATCGTAAATCATTAATTTACTAGAGGTAGCATCTGCACCGATTATATCGGTGATGTGACAAAGAGACAAAAGTCTTTCCCACCAGGAAGGAACTGAAATAAAAGGTCACTGAAAGGATAATCTGGGTGGAGACACCACCATCACGCACACGTACAATACCAGCTGACTTAATTCATCTTATACGTAACAAACGAACCGCTACCTCGAGTCCTTTACCAACAAAGTTCTGCCAGCACTATTTCCAACAGAAACCTACCAGAGGTCTTCTACCTATAGTCTTCTGGTAACAATCCTTCCTGTAGTATTCTGCCAATAGCATTCAGTCTTAAACACTTGAATCCTTCAAACAGAATCAAAGAAAAGAATCTTACCAATAATTCTTCTATCAGGTATTTACCAGACAGGTTACATACAGTGTTATTAACTCTGGTGTATCGGACAGACTTTATACACATCACAACACAACGATGGTGGTGAAAAAACACATAACAGCAGAGAGGAACTTTCACTTGTGAAACAAACTTGTTCATTCAATAGTTCCTTTCTACAATTGTGTCTTTTTCATTACTTACTGCAACATAGTGCACCACAACTTTCAGTGTGCAATAGATGTTAACATCACAGTACATAACAACAGTATAGGAGACATTAACACAGTCGTACTGGCCAAGTTGTGGCAGCCACCACCAAAATTCTTATTGTCAGTAAATTGAATCATCCAAGTTGACAATTTTTGCTTTCGTCCCCGAAAGTTTTAATTTTGCATTTGTGGTGGTGAATGTTTTTTTATGTTATTAATGGATGAATGAATGGATGTCTTCTTTGTCTTAACCACAAGTCTCTCAAGTTAATCACTTCTTTACGTATTTACATGTTTTTCCCAAAATGTTGTAACCCCCATTCCAATTTCTTAAGAAAATTAAAATCCCATAATAAGGAATTTTCTTATTTCTCTTAAAACAATGGTTTGGGAGAGTGCAGATATGTCTATGAGAACGTGTACACATGTATGTATATATGTGTGTTTGTAGTGATATGTGTGTGTAGATGAAAGTGAAATGTAAACAGAAAAAACTTGTATGATCTATATAATAATTCACAATAAAGAAGAGCACAGTTCTGTGGTGCAGCTCTCAGCCTGGCTGACTGTGCTGTCAACCTGGCTGACTCTGCTATCAGCCTGGCTGACTCTGCTGTCAGCCTGGCTGACTCTGCTGTCAGCAGACTTAGTCAGTCAGTATAAAAGAAATGAGGCAATAAGAAGGATAAGACGAAAAGGGTAAAAAACATTAAAGAATGTCATAATCATAATGGAGTAAGACTGTTGACCAGACCAGGTAAAGTGTGTGTCAGAATTATCATTACTGAAGTGATGGTAAAAATAATATGGATAACAAAGAAGAGTGATAATTCAGAAAGTGAAGGTAATCTGTGGATCATGTGTAAACACTGAAATACTGAAGTTAACAACACTTATATAAAGGAAAGTTGCACTTGGGTGCATTTATAGGTTTGGAAAAGATATATGAGAGATGTTAGTAGAGTTACATGTAGTCAGAAACTGTAAGGCTGGAGATGATGTCCTGGTAGTCAGTAAATGGGGGGCTGATAGTGCTGTCCTGGGAGACAGTAATGGTGAAGCTGGAGGTGCTGTCCTGGGAGACAGTAATGGTGAAGCTGGAGGTGCTGTCCTGGGAGACAGTAATGGTGAAGCTGGAGATGCTGTCCTGGGAGACAGTAATGGGAAAGCTGGAGATGCTGTCCTGGGAGACAGTAGTGGTGAAGCTGGAGATTTTGTCCAGGTAGTCGGGAATTATATGCAGGAAGGAATACATATAAATGACCTCATAGGGGACAGGAGCCATAGTAGGGAAACAAGTGTAGTCAAAGATAAGATAAAACCAATATT
>NW_027196242.1:0-15000 GCF_038502225.1 Cherax quadricarinatus
ACAAGGAGATAGATTGGGAGAACTTGGACCCACATGGGGGCCAAGATACTTGGAGGGCTAAGATGATGGAGGTGGTACTGGAGAACTTCATGTACCAACACGTAAGGGACACTACAAGAGAGAGAGGAGAGGATGAACCAGCAAGGCTGGACTTAGTATTCACCTTCAGTAGTGCAGATATCGAAGACATCACATATGAAAGACCCCTTGGGGCCAGTGACCATGTGGTTGTAAGCTTCGAATACACAGTAGAGCTACAAGTGGAGGGAGAAGCAGGAAGGCCAGGACGAATGAAGCCAAACTACAAGAAAGGGGACTACACAGGAATGAGGAACTACCTGAACGGGGTTCAGTGGGACAGAGAACTGGCAGGGAAACCAGTTAATGAGATGATGGAATATGTAGCAATAAAATGCAAGGAGGCTGAGGAGAGGTTTGTACCCAAGGGTAACAGGAGTAATGAAAAAGCCAGGATGAGCCCATGGTTTACCCAAAGGTGCAGGGAGGCAAAAACCAAGTGTGCTAGGGAATGGAAGAAATATAGAAGGCAAAGGACCCAGGAGAATAAGGAGAACAGTCGTAGAGCCAGAAATGAATATGCACAGATAAGAAGGGAGGCCCAAAGACAATATGAAAATGACATAGCAGCGAAAGCCAAATCTGACCCGAAACTGTTGTACAGCCACATCAGGAGGAAAACAACAGTCAAGGACCAGGTAATCAGGCTAAGGAAGGAAGGAGGAGAGACAACAGGAAATGACCGGGAAGTATGTGAAGAACTCAACAAGAGATTCAAAGAAGTGTTCACAGAGGAGACAGAAGGGACTCCAGAAAGACGGAGAGGTGGGGCACACCACCAAGTGCTGGACACAGTGCACACAACCGAGGAAGAAGTGAAGAGGCTTCTGAGTGAGCTAGATACCTCAAAGGCAATGGGGCCAGATAACATCTCCCCATGGGTATTGAGAGAGGGAGCAGAGGCGCTATGTGTACCCCTAACAACAATATTCAATACATCTATCGAAACAGGGAGATTGCCTGAGGCATGGAAGACAGCAAATGTAGTCCCAATCTTTAAAAAAGGAGACAGACATGAAGCATTAAACTACAGACCAGTGTCACTGACATGTATAGTATGCAAAATCATGGAGAAGATTATCAGGAGAAGAGTGGTGGAACACCTAGAAAGGAATGATCTAATCAACAGCAGCCAGCATGGTTTCAGGGACGGGAAATCCTGTGTCACAAACCTACTGGAGTTCTATGACATGGTGACAGCAGTAAGACAAGAGAGAGAGGGGTGGGTGGATTGCATTTTCTTGGACTGCAAGAAGGCGTTTGACACAGTTCCACACAAGAGATTGGTGCAAAAACTGGAGGACCAAGCAGGGATAACAGGGAAGGCACTACAATGGATCAGGGAATACTTGTCAGGAAGACAGCAGCGAGTCATGGTACGTGGCGAGGTGTCAGAGTGGGCACCTGTGACCAGCGGGGTCCCGCAGGGGTCAGTCCTAGGACCAGTGCTGTTTCTGGTATTTGTGAACGACATGACGGAAGGAATAGACTCTGAGGTGTCCCTGTTTGCAGATGACGTGAAGTTGATGAGAAGAATACACTCGATCGAAGACCAGGCAGAACTACAAAGGGATCTGGACAGGCTGCAGAACTGGTCCAGCAATTGGCTCCTGGAGTTCAATCCCACCAAGTGCAAAGTCATGAAGATTGGGGAAGGGCAAAGAAGGCCGCAGACGGAGTACAGTCTAGGGGGTCAGAGACTACAAACCTCACTCAAGGAAAAAGATCTTGGGGTGAGTATAACACCAGGCACATCTCCTGAAGCGCACATCAACCAAATAACTGCTGCAGCATATGGGCGCCTAGCAAACCTCAGAACAGCATTCCGACATCTTAATAAGGAATCGTTCAGGACCCTGTACACCGTATACGTTAGGCCCATATTGGAGTATGCGGCACCAGTTTGGAACCCACACCTAGCCAAGCACGTAAAGAAACTAGAGAAAGTGCAAAGGTTTGCAACAAGACTAGTCCCAGAGCTAAGAGGTATGTCCTACGAGGAGAGGTTAAGGGAAATCAACCTGACGACACTGGAGGACAGGAGAGATAGGGGGGACATGATAACGACATACAAAATACTGAGAGGAATTGACAAGGTGGACAAAAACAGGATGTTCCAGAGATTGGACACAGTAACAAGGGGACACAGTTGGAAGCTAAAGACACAGATGAATCACAGGGATGTTAGGAAGTATTTCTTCAGCCACAGAGTAGTCAGTAAGTGGAATAGTTTGGGAAGCGATGTAGTGGAGGCAGGATCCATACATAGCTTTAAGCAGAGGTACGATAAAGCTCACGGCTCAGGGAGAGTGACCTAGTAGCGATCAGTGAAGAGGCGGGGCCAGGAGCTCGGACTCGACCCCCGCAACCTCAACTAGGTGAGTACAACTAGGTGAGTACACACACACACACACACACACACACACACACACACACACACACACACACACACACGCACAAACACTGGAGAGAGAATTGGAGTGAGCAAGACAAAGTGTGGGAGTTAGTCTGTGATACCCACAAACATGGGACAGTTTACTTACTACCTCTACTGCCACTGCTCATTTAGCAGTAATAAAAAATATATCCAAGTCTTAGCAGACTCTTGTGGGCAGCATCCAGGGAGAAAATGTGTAAACTCCAGTGCCTGCTGGAAGGTTATATCCTGTGCAAGAAACTCCAATATCTGCTATCTAATAAACTCCAGTACCTGTTGTGTAACAAACTCCAGTACCTGCTATCTAAAACTCCAGTATCTGCTGTCTAACAAACTCCAGTACCTGCTGTCTAACAGACTCCAGTACCTGTTATCTAACAAACTCCAGTACCTATCTAAAACTCCAGTACCTGCTATCTAAAACTCCAGTATCTGCTGTCTAACAAACTCCAGTACCTGCTGTCTAACAGACTCCAGTACCTGTTATCTAACAAACTCCAGTACCTATCTAAAACTCCAGTACCTGCTGTCTAACAAACTCCAGTACCTGCTGTCTAACAAAATCCAGTACCTGCTGTCTAACAAACTCCAGTACCTGCTGTCTAACAAAATCCAGTACCTGCTGTCTAACAAACTCCAGTACTTGTTGTCTAACAAACTCCAGTACCTGCTATCTAAAACTCCAGTACCTGCTGTCTAACAAATTCCAGTACCTGCTGTCTAACAAACTTCAGTACCTGCGGCCTAGCAAACTCTAGTACCTGCTAACAAACTCCAGTACCTGCAGTCTAACAAACTCCAGTACCTGCTATCTAACAAACTCCAGTACCTGCTATCTAACGAACTCCAGTACCTGCTGTCTAACAAACTCCAGTACCTGCTATCTAACAAATTCCAGTACCTACTGTGTAACACATTCCAGTACCTGTGTAACACACGCCAGTACCTGTGTAACACACTCCACTACCTACTGTCTAACACACTCCACTACCTACTGTGTAACACACTCCAGTAGGAACTGTGTAACACACTACACTGCCTACTGTGTAACACACTCCAGTACCTGTGTAACACACCCCAGTACCTACAGTGTAACAGACTCCAGTACCTACTGTAACACTCCAGTACCTGTGTAACACACTCCAGTACCTACTGTAACACTCCAGTACCTGTGTAACACACTCCAGTACCTACTGTGTAACACACCCCAGTACCTACTGTGTAACAGACTCCAGTACCTACTGTGTAACACACTCCAGTACCTGTGTAACACACTCCAGTACCTACTGTGTAACAGACTCCAGTACCTACTGTGTAACACTCCAGTACCTACTGTGTAACACACTCCAGTACCTACTGTGTAACACTCCAGTACCTACTGTGTAACACACTCCAGTACCTGTGTAACACACTCCAGTACCTGTGTAACACACTCCAGTACCTGTGTAACACACTCCAGTACTTACTGTGTAACACACTCCAGTACCTGTGTAACACACTCCAGTACCTACTGTGTAACACACTCCAGTACTTACTGTGTAACACACTCCAGTACCTGTGTAACACACTCCAGTACCTACTGTGTAACACTCCAGTACCTGTGTAACACACTCCAGTACCTACTGTGGAACACTCCAGTGCCTACTGTGTAACACACTCCAGTACCTGTGTAAGACACTCCAGTACCTGTGTAACACACTCCAGTACCTACTGTGTAACACTCCAGTACCTACTGTGTAACACACTCCAGTACCTACTATGTAACACACTCCAGTACCTGTGTAACACACTCCAGTACCTACTGTGTAACACACTCCAGTACCTGTGTAACACACTCCAGTACCTGTGTAACACACTCCAGTACCTGTGTAACACACTCCAGTAGCTACTGTGTAACACTCCAGTACCTACTATGTAACACTCCAGTACCTACTGTGTAACACTCCAGTACCTGTGTAACACACTCCAGTACCTGTTTAACACTCCAGTACCTACTGTGTAACACACTCCAGTACCTGTGTAACACACTCCAGTACCTACTGTGTAACACACTCCAGTACCTACTGTGTAACACACTCCAGTACCTACTGTGTAACACACTCCAGTACCTACTGTGTAACACACTCCAGTACCTACTGTGTAACACATTCCAGTACCTGTGTAACACACTCTAGTACCTACTGTGTAACACACTCCAGTACCTGTGTAACACACTCTAGTACCTACTGTGTAACACACTCCAGTACCTGTGTAACACACTCCAGTACCTACTGTGTAACACTCCAGTACCTACTGTGTAACACTCCAGTACCTACTGGAAGTATTCAGGTGTCAGCTTAAATAGGATCTCAGAGACTAGCGAAGTTGGGTCTTATGATATCTTCACATAAAGATCAAGATCACCTGAAACATTTTATGCAAAACCTAAGCTTAGTTAATAAAAGGCAGCAACAACAGCCGCAATAACAGCCACACCAACAATAGCCACATCAACAACAGACATACCAACAACAGCCACATCAACAACAGCCATAGCAACAATAGCCACATCAACAACAGACATACCAACAACAGCCACATCAACAACAGCCACAGCAACAATAGCCACATCAACAGACATACCAAAAACAGCCACATCAACAACAGACATACCAACAACAGCCACATCAACAACAGACATACCAACAACAGCCACATCAACAACAGACATACCAACAACAGACACAACAACAGAGATACCAACAACAGCCACATCAACAACAGACACACCAACAACAGCCACATCAACAGACATACCAACAAGACACATCAACAACAGACATACCAACATAACATACCAACAACAGCCACATCAACAACAGACACACCAACAACAGCCACATCAACAGACATACCAACAACAGCCACATCAACAACACACACACCAACAACAGACATACCAACAACAGCCACATCAACAATAGACATACCAACAAGAGACACCAACAACAGCCACATCAACAACACACCAACAACAGACATACCAACAACAGCCACAGCCACATAAACAATAGACATACCAACAAGAGACACCAACAACAGCCACATCAACAACACACCAACAACAGCCACATCAACAAGACACACCAACAACAGCCACATCAACAACACACACCAACAACAGACACACCAACAACAGCCACATCAACAACATACATACCAACAACAGACACACCAACAACAGCCACATCAACAACAAATATACCAACAGTCACATCAACAACAGACACACCAACAACAGTCACATCAACAACAGACATACCAACAACAGTCACATCAACAACAGACACACCAACAACAGCCACATCAACAACAGACACACCAACAACAGCCACATCAACACACACCAACAACAGCCACATCAACAACAGACATACCAACAACACACACAACAACAGCCACATCAACAGACACACCAACAACAGCCACACCAACAACAGCCACATCAACAGACATACCAACAACAGCCACATCAACAACAGCCACACCGACAACAGACATACCATCAACAGCCACATCAACAACAGCCACATCAACACCAGCAACATCAGTCACACCAACAACAACCCACATCAACAACAGACATACCAACAACAGTCACACCGACAATAGACATACCAACAACAGCCACACCGACAACAGACATACCAACAACAGCCACACCCACAACAGCCACATCAACAACAGCCACATCAACAACAGCAACAACAAACAGCCACACCAACAACAGCCACACCAACAACAGACATACCATCAACAGCCACACCAACAACAGGCACATCAGCCACATCAACAACAGCCACATCAACAACAGCAACACCAACAACAGCCACATCAACAACAGCAACACCAACAACAGCCACATCGACAACAGCCACATAAACAACAGCCACATCAACAACAGCAACACCAACAACAGCCACACCAACAACAGGCACATCAACAGCCACATCAACAAAAGGGACATCAACAACAGCAACAAACAACAGTCACACCAACAACAGACATACCAACAACAGCCACATCAACAACAGCCACATCAACAACAGACATACCAACAACAGCCACACCGACAACAGCCACATCAACAACAGCTACATCAACAACAGACATACCAACAACAGACATACCAACAACAGCCACATCAACAACAGCTACATCAACAACAGCCACATCAACAAGACACAACAGCTACATCAACAACAGACATACCAACAACAGACATTCCAACAACAGCCACATCAACAACAGCACCGACAACAGCCACATCAACAACAGCCACACCAACAACAGCCACATCAACAGCAGCCACATAAACAACAGCCACACCAGCAACAGCCACATCAACAGCCACATCAACAACAGACACACCAACAACACACATCAACAACAGCCACACCAACGACACATCAACAACAGCCACACCAACAACAGCCACACCAACAACAGCCACATAAACAACAGCCACATAAACAACAGCCACACCGACAACAGCCACATCAACAGCAGCCACATCAACAAGACAAACCAACAACAGCCACATCAACAAAAGCCACATCAACAAAAGCCACACCAACAACAGCCACATCAACAACAGCCACAGCACCAACAGCCACACTAACAACAGCCACATCAACAGCCACATCAACAACACACACCAACAACACACATCAACAACAGCCACACCAACAACACATCAACAACAGCCACACCAACAGACACGTCAACAACAGCCACACCAACAACAGACACATCAACAACAGCCACACCAACAACAGCCACATCAACAACAGCCACACCAACACACACATCAACAACAGCCACATCAACAACAGCCACACCAACAACAGACACAACAGCCACACCAACAACAGCCACATCAACAACAGCCACATCAACAGCCACACCAACAACAGCCACACAAACAACAGCCACATCAACTGCAACACCAACATTCAACAGATCAAGCAATTAGAGCTATTATCAAATTAAGCGCTAAACCCTTACGTCTCCAACAGCGCTAATTAAAGCTACTAAATAACCTAGTGTACTTCATGAAGCGCTTTACCCGTATGGCTCAGAGCTAGGTGAAGGCTCGATCTTCTGTATGGTAACTAGGTGGTGGTGGTGGTGGTGGTGGCGGTGGCGGTGGCGGTCGAGGTGGCGGTGACGGTGGCGGCGGCGGCGGCGGCGGCGGCGGCGGCGGCGGCGGCGGCGGCGGCGGCGGCGGCGGCGGTGGCGGCGGCGGTAGTAGTAGTAGTGATGTTAGTGGTGGTGGTGGTGGTAGTAGTGATGGTGGTGGTAGTAGTGATGGTGGTGGTGGTAGTAGTGATGGTGGTGGTGGTAGTAGTGATGGTGGTGGTGGTAGTAGTGATGGTGGTGGTGGTAGTAGTGATGGTGGTGGAGGTGGTAGTGTACCCTGGCAGTGTACCCTGGTAGTGCACCCTGGCAGTGGCAGTGTACCCTGGGAGTGTACCATGGCAGTGTACCCTGGCAGTGTACCCTGGCAGTGTACAATGGCAACGTACCCTGGCAGTGGCAGTGGTTGTATTGGCAGTGTACCCTGGTAGTGTACCCTGGCAGTGGCAGTGTACCCTGGGAGTGTACCATGGCAGTGTACCCTGGCAGTGTGCCCTGGCAGTGGCAGTGGTTGTATTGGCAGTGGTTGTACCCTGGCAGTGGCAGTGTACCCTGATAGTGTACCCTGGTAGTGCACCCTGACAGTGGCAGTGTACCCTGATAGTGTACCCTGATAGTGTACCCTGATAGTGTACCCTGGCAGTGGCAGTGTACCCTGATAGTGTACCCTGGTAGTGTACCCTGGCAGTGTACCCTGGCAGTGTACCCTCGTAGTGTACCCTGGCAGTGTACCCTCGTAGTGTACCCTGGCAGTGTACCCTGGCAGTGTACCCTCGTAGTGTACCCTGATAATGTACCCTGGCAGTGGCAATGTACCCTGGGAGTGTACCATGGCAGTGTATCCTCGTAGTGTACCCTGGTAGTGTACCCTTGTAGTGTACCCTGGCAGTGGTTGTGATGGCAGTGGCAGTTTACCCTGGAGGTGTACTATGGCAGTGTAACCTGGTTGTGTATCCTGGTAGTGTACCCTGGCAGTGACAGTGTACCCTGGGAGTGTACCATGGCAGTGTAACCTGGCAGTGTAACCTGGTAGTGTACCCTGGTAGTGTACCCTGGCAGTGCACCCTGGCAGTGGCAGTGTACCCTGGGAGTGTACCCTGGGAGTGTACCCTGGTAGTGTACCCTGGTAGTGTACCCTGGTAATGTACCCTGGCAGTGTACCCTGGCAGTGGCAGTGTACCCTGGTAGTGTACCCTGGCAGTGCACCCTGGCAGTGGTAGTGTACCCTGGTAGTGTACCCTGGTAGTGTGCCCTGGGAGTGTACCCTGGCAGTGTACCCTGGCAGTGTACCCTGGCAGTGGGAGTATACCCTGGCAGTGGCAGTGTAACCTGGTAGTGTACCCTGGTATTGTACCCTGGTAGTGTACCTTGGCAGTGCACCCTGGCAGTGGCAGTGTACCCTGGGAGTGTACCCTGGTGGTGTACCCTGGTAGTGTACCCTGGCAGTGGGAGTATACCCTGGCAGTGGCAGTGTACCCTGGCAGTGGCAGTGTACCTGCCTATTGATCCGTGTAGGTGGGGGTCCTTGAATGCCCACTGTACAGTAAATCTATCCACTTTAACTGTTGCCACTACTGTGTGCTCCTGAACCTACCCTTCCATCCATCCCTCCCACCACCATCCCTCTATCTCTTATGTTGTCTGTTTTCTCCTTCCCACCTTCCTCTTCCCCTCCCATCCCACTCACCACCTTCCATTTCGCCATTCCTTCCCATCATCTATTCGCCTCCCTCACGTAACTCACCATTATTCATTTCCTGGTAATTACCAATAAGAATCTCACAATTACTGTTAATGTTACTTAACCTCAGCTTGCTGAAGTTAATCCTTTACCCTCATTATCAATGGCATCATTTTCTTAGATAAATTATTCATATTAACTCAATCATCTCCTTTATCATCGTTCTCCTAGTCCACCATTCTCATGACTTTCAGTCTACTAGTCCTCACCAGTCTTACTATTACTCCTAGTCCACAATCCTAATTACTTTCAGTCTAGTAATCCTCACACCTCATGACGCACTAATTACACTTCTAAGACACTTCAACACTACCTTCATAAGAACATAAGGAAGAAGGCACACTCCTTCGTTGTCTTCAAGACTAACCTTCGTACACAAGGTGAAGCAACAACAACACAGTAGTTGTCTTCAAGACTAACCTTCGTACACAAGGTGAAGCAACAACAACACAGTAGTTGTCTTCAAGACTAACCTTCGTACACAAGGTGAAGCAACAACGACACAGTAGTTGTCTTCAAGATTAACCTTCGTACACAAGGTGACAACACAGTAGTTGTCTTCAAGACTAACCTTCGTACACAAGGTGAAGCAACAACAACACAGTAGTTGTCTTCAAGACTAACCTTCGTACACAAGGTGAAGCAACAACAACACAATAGTTGTCTTCAAGACTAACCTTCGTACACAAGGTGAAGCAACAACAACACAGTAGTCTTCAAGACTAACCTTCGTACACAAGGTGAAGCAACAACGACACAGTAGTTGTCTTCAAGACTAACCTTCGTACACAAGGTGAAGCAACAACAACACAGTAGTTGTCTTCAAGACTAACCTTCGTACACAAGGTGAAGCAACAACGACACAGTAGTTGTCTTCAAGATTAATCTTCGTACACAAGGTGAAGCAACAACAACACAGTAGTTGTCTTCAAGACTAACCTTCGTACACAAGGTGAAGCAACAACAACACAGTAGTTGTCTTCAAGACTAACCTTCGTACACAAGGTGAAGCAACAACGACACAGTAGTTGTCTTCAAGATTAATCTTCGTACACAAGGTGAAGCAACAACAACACAGTAGTTGTCTTCAAGATTAACCTTCGTACACAAGGTGAAGCAACAACAACACAGTAGTTGTCTTCAAGGCTAACCTTCGTACACAAGGTGAAGCAACAACAACGACACAGTAGTCTTCAAATTGGAACTTAAGTTCCTACTTTCTCTGCTTCAGAGTTTATCTGTCACAATGCTGAACCTGATTCTGTCACAGAACTGAAGCAACCAAAGCAACCACGGCAGCAGCAACAACCACAGCAATAACGATAGTCACAGAAACAAGAACAGCAACAGCATTGAGACCAACAGTCAAAATTATTCATAAACGACAATGACCACAGCAACATCAGCACTAACCACTACAACACAGCAACAAGGACAATCACAGCAACAAGAACAACAATCACAGCAACAAGAGCAACAAACACAGCAACAAGAGCAACAAACACAGCAACAATCACAGCAACAAGAGCAACAAACACAGCAACAAGATCAACAAACACAGCAAGAGCAACAATCACAGCAACAAGAGCAACAAACACAGCAGCAAGAGCAACAAACACAGCAACAAGAGCAACAAACACAGCAACAAGAGCAACAAACACAGCAACAAGATCAACAATCAGCAACAAGAGCAACAAACACAGCAACAAGAGCAACAAACACAGCAACAAGAGCAACAATCACAGCAACAAGAGCAACAAACACAGCAACAAGAGCAACAATCACAGCAACAAGAGCAACAAACACAGCAACAAGAGCAACAAACACAGCAACAAGAGCAACAAACACAGCAACAAGAGCAACAAGCACGGCAACAAGAGCAACAATCACAGCAACAAGAGCAACAATCACAGCAACAAGAGCAACAAACACAGCAACAAGATCAACAATCACAGCACCAAGAGCAACAATCATAGCAACAAGAGCAACAATCACAGCAACAAGAGCAAGAAACACAGCAACAAGAGCAACAATCACAGCAACAAGAGCAACAATCACAGCAACAAGAGCAACAATCAGAGAAACAAGAGCAACAATCACAGCAACAAGAGCAACAATCATAGCAACAAAAGCAACAATCATAGCAACAATCACAGCAACAAGAGCAACAAACACAGCAACAAGAGCAACAAACACAGCAACAAGAGCAACAATCACAGCAACAAGAGCAACAATCACAGCAACAAGAGCAACAATCAGAGAAACAAGAGCAACAATCACAGCAACAAGAGCAACAATCATAGCAACAAAAGCAACAATCATAGCAACAATCACAGCAACAAGAGCAACAAACACAGCAACAAGAGCAACAAACACAGCAACAAGAGCAACAATCACAGCAACAAGAGCAACAATCACAGGAACAAACACAGCAACAAGAGCAACAATCATAGCAACAAGAGCAACAAACACAGCAACAAGAGCAACAAACACAACAAGAGCAACAAACAGCAACAAGAGTAACAAACACAGCAACAAGAGCAACAAACACAGCAACAAGAGCAACAATCATAGCAACAAGAGCAACAATCATAGCAACAAGAGCAACAATCATAGCAACAAGAGCAACAAACACAGCAACAAGAGCAACAATCACAGCAACAAGAGCAACAAACACAGCAACAAGAGCAACAATCACAGCAACAAGAGCAACAAACACAGCAACAAGAGCAACAAACACAGCAACAAGAGCAACAATCACAGCAACAAGAGCAACAAACACAGCAACAAGAGCAACAATCACAGCAACAAGAGCAACAATCAGAGCAACAAGAGCAACAATCACAGCAACAAGAGCAACAATCATAGCAACAAGAGCAACAATCACAGCAACAAGAGCAACAAACACAGCAACAAGAGCAACAAACACAGCAACAAGAGCAACAATCATAGCAACAAGAGCAACACAGCAACAAGAGCAACAAACACAGCAACAAGAGCAACAAACACAGCAAGAGTAACATACACAGCAAGAGCAACAAACACAGCAACAAGAGCAACAAACACAGCAACAATAACACAGCAACAAGAGCAACAAACACAGCAACAAGATCAACAAACACAGCAACAAGAGTAACAAACACAGCAACAAGAGCAACAAACACAGCAACAAGAGCAACAAACACAGCAACAAGAGCAACAAACAGCAACAAGAGCAACAATCATAGCAACAAACACAGCAACAAGAGTAACAAACACAGCAACAAGAGCAACAAACACAGCAACAAGAGCAACAATCATAGCAACAAGAGCAACAAACACAGCAACAAGAGCAACAATCACAGCAACAAGAGCAACAATCACAGCAACAAGAGCAACAAACACAGCAACAAGAGCAACAATCACAGCAACAAGAGCAACAAACACAGCAACAAGAGCAACAAACACAGCAACAAGAGCAACAATCACAGCAACAAGAGCAACAAACACAGCAACAAGAGCAACAATCACAGCAACAAGAGCAACAAACACAGCAACAAGAGCAACAATCACAGCAACAAGAGCAACAATCACAGCAACAAGAGCAACAAACACAGCAACAAGAGCAACAAACACAGCAACAAGAGCAACAATCACAGCAACAAGAGCAACAAACACAGCAACAAGAGCAACAATCACAGCAACAAGAGCAACAATCATAGCAACAAGAGCAACAATCACAGCAACAAGAGCAACAATCACAGCAACAAACACAGCAACAAGAGCAACAAACACAGCAACAAGAGCAACAATCATAGCAACAAGAGCAACAAACACAGCAACAAGAGCAACAAACACAGCAACAAGAGCAACAAACACAGCAAGAGTAACAAACACAGTAACAAGAGCAACAAACACAGCAACAAGAGCAACAAACACAGCAACAATAACACAGCAACAAGAGCAACAAACACAGCAACAAGATCAACAAACACAGCAACAAGAGTAACAAACACAGCAACAAGAGCAACAAACACAGCAACAAGAGCAACAAACACAGCAACAAGAGCAACAAACAGCAACAAGAGCAACAATCATAGCAACAAGAGCAACAAACACAGCAACAAGAGTAACAAACACAGCAACAAGAGCAACAAACACAGCAACAAGAGCAACAATCATAGCAACAAGAGCAACAATCATAGCAACAAGAGCAACAATCATAGCAACAAGAGCAACAATCACAGCAAACAAGAGAACAAACACAGCAACAAGAGCAACAATCACAGCAACAAGAGCAACAAACACAGCAACAAGAGCAACAAACACAGCAACAAGAGCAACAATCACAGCAACAAGAGCAACAAACACAGCAACAAGAGCAACAATCACAGGAACAAGAGCAACAAACACAGCAACAAGAGCAACAATCACAGCAACAAGAGCAACAATCACAGCAACAAGAGCAACAAACACAGCAACAAGAGCAACAAACACAGCAACAAGAGCAACAATCACAGCAACAAGAGCAACAAACACAGCAACAAGAGCAACAATCACAGCAACAAGAGCAACAATCATAGCAACAAGAGCAACAATCACAGCAACAAGAGCAACAATCACAGCAACAAACACAGCAACAAGAGCAACAAACACAGCAACAAGAGCAACAATCATAGCAACAAGAGCAACAAACACAGCAACAAGAGCAACAAACACAGCAACAAGAGCAACAAACACAGCAACAAGAGCAACAAACACAGCAACAATAACAACACAGCAACAAGAGCAACAAACACAGCAACAAGATCAACAAACACAGCAACAAGAGTAACAAACACAGCAACAAGAGCAACAAACACAGCAACAAGAGCAACACAGCAACAAGAGCAACAAACAGCAACAAGAGCAACAATCATAGCAACAAGAGCAACAAACACAGCAACAAGAGCAACAAACACAGCAACAAGATCAACACAGCAACAAGAGTAACAAACACAGCAACAAGAGCAACAAACACAGCAACAAGAGCAACAAACACAGCAACAAGAGCAACAAACACAGCAACATGAGCAACAAACACAGCAACAAGAGCAACAAACACAGCAACAAGAGCAACAATCACAGCAACAAGAGCAACAAACACAGCAACAAGAGCAACAAACACAGCAACAAGAGCAACAAACAACAATGACCACAGCAACATCAGCACTAACCACTACAACACAGCAACAAAAGTAACAAACACAGCAACAAGAGTAACAAACACAGCAACAAGAGCAACAAACAACAATGACCACAGCAACATCAGCACTAACCACTACAACACAGCAACAAAAGTAACAAACACAGCAACAAGAGCAACAAACAACAATGACCACAGCAACATCAGCACTAACCACTACAACACAGCAACAAAAGTAACAAACACAGCAACAAGAGCAACAAACAACAATGACCACAGCAACATCAGCACTAACCACTACAACACAGCAACAAAAGTAACAAACACAGCAACAAGAGCAACAAACACAGCAACAAGATCAACAAACACAGCAACAAGAACAAACACAAAACCATAACCATA
>NW_027196242.1:20000-30000 GCF_038502225.1 Cherax quadricarinatus
GTCATGTAGTGGCATACAACAGCATATGTTGTCATGTAGTGGCATACAACAGTATATGTTGTCATGTTGAGGCCTACAACAGCATATGTTGTCATGTAGTGGCATACAACAGCATATGTTGTCATGCAGTGGCATACAACAGTATATGTTGTCATGTAGTGGCATACAACAGCATATGTTGTCATGTAGTGGCATACAACAGTATATGTTGTCATGTTGAGGCCTACAACAGCATATGTTGTCATGTAGTGGCATACAACAGCATATGTTGTCATGTAGTGGCATACAACAGCATATGTTGTCATGTAGTGGCATACAACAGCATATGTTGTCATGTAGTGGCATACAACAGCATATGTTGTCATGTAGTGGCATACAACAGCATATGTTGTCATGCAGTGGCATACAACAGCATATGTTGTCATGTAGTGGCATACAACAGTATATGTTGTCATGTTGAGGCCTACAACAGCATATGTTGTCATGTAGAGGCATACAACAGCATATGTTGTCATGTAGTAGCATACAACATATGCTACTCTCTCTCTCTCTCTCTCTCTCTCTCTCTCTCTCTCACACACACACACACACACACACACACACACACACACACACACAGGAGCAATGAATCGACCCCTGCAACCACAATTAGGTGAGTACATACAGGTGGAAGTTGAAAACTCAGACGAGTCACAGGGATGTTAGGAAGTATTTCTTCAGTCACAGAGTTGTCAGGAAGTGAAACAATCTGGAGAATGATGTAGTGGAGGCAGGATCCATACACAGCTTTAAAAAGAGGTACGATAAAGCTTATGGAGCAGGGAGAGAGTGGACTTTGTTGCTAACAGCGAAGAGGCGGAGCCAGGAGCCATGATTCGACCCCTATAACCACATCTAGGCGAGTACACAAACAAGCACGCGCTTTTTTCTCCCAGGATGTTCGATACAACCTGGTGTCCTAGACGCAAGGGTGGCAGAGGGGCGGCACCAACGGGTGGCAGAGGGGCGGCACCAACGGGTGGCAGAGGAGAGGCAACCCGGGGAAGGGGAGGCATGGAAACTGGGTCGCTGGAGGATGGGAAACTACTCCGGAATACAGGACATGCTCTCATTGGGCGGCAGTGACGGTGGCGGCAGTGACAGTGGCGGAGGCGGCAGTGGCAGAGGTGGCAGTCCCGGTGATGAGAGAGCCGCCTGAGATACGCTGATCCACCTATATTGATGAACCACAGAACGCGGCGGTGGCAGGGCGGGGGAAAAAGAGGATGGCAGGGAGAAGGAGAGTGCTGGATGGTAGGTGGTGATGAAGGAGGGTGCTGGATGGTAGGTGGTGATGAAGGAGGGTGCTGGATGGTAGGTGGTGATGAAGGATGGTGCTGGATCGTAGGTGGTGATGAAGGAGGGTGTTGGATGGTAGGTGGTGATGAAGGAGGGTGTTGGATGGTAGGTGGTGATGAAGGAGGGTGTTGGATGGTAGGTGGTGATGAAGGAGGGTGTTGGATGGTAGGTGGTGTTGGATGGTAGGTGTTGGTGAAAGTGTGTGTTGGATGGTAGGTGGTGATGAAGGAGAGTCTTAGATGGTAGGTGGTGATGAAGGAGGGTGTTGGATGGTAGGTGGTGGTGAAGGAGGGTGTTGGATGGTAGGTGGTGGTGAAGGAGGGTGTTGGATGGTAGGTGGTGGTGAAGGAGGGTGTTGGATGGTAGGTGGTGGTGAAGGAGGGTGTTGGATGGTAGGTGGTGAAGGAGGGTGCTGGATGGTAGGTGGTGGTGAAGGAGGGTGCTGGATGGTAGGTGGTGGTGAAGGAGGGTGTTGGATGGTAGGTGGTGGTGAAGGAGGGTGTTGGATGGTAGGTGGTGGTGAAGGAGGGTGTTGGATGGTAGGTGGTGGTGAAGGAGGGTGTTGGATGGTAGGTGGTGGTGAAGGAGGGTGTTGGATGGTAGGTGGTGGTGAAGGAGGGTGCTGGATGGTAGGTGGTGGTGAAGGAGGGTGCTGGATGGTAGGTGGTGGTGAAGGAGGGTGTTGGATGGTAGGTGGTGGTGAAGGAGGGTGTTGGATGGTAGGTGGTGGTGAAGGAGGGTGTTGGATGGTAGGTGGTGAAGGAGGGTGCTGGATGGAAGGTGGTGGTGAAGGAGGGTGTTGGATGGTAGGTGAAGGAGGGTGCTGGATGGTAGGTGATGGTGAAGGAGGGTGTTGGATGGTAGGTGGTGAAGGAGGGTGCTGGATGGTAGGTGGTGGTGAAGGAGGGTGTTGGATGGTAGGTGGTGGTGAAGGAGGGTGTTGGATGGTAGGTGGTGGTGCCGGTGGGTGTTGGTTGGTAGGTGGTGAAGGAGGGTGTTGGATGGTAGGTGGTGGTGAAGGAGGGTGTTGGATGGTAGGTGGTGGTGAAGGAGGGTGTTGGATGGTAGGTGGTGAAGGAGGGTGTTGGATGGTAGGTGGTGAAGGAGGGTGTTGGATGGTAGGTGGTGGTGAAGGAGGGTGCTGGATGGTAGGTGGTGAAGGAGGGTGCTGGATGGTAGGGGGTGGTGAAGGAGGGTGTTGGATGGTAGGTGGTGAAGGAGGGTGCTGGATGGTAGGTGGTGGTGAAGGAGGGTGCTGGATGGTAGGTGGTGGTGAAGGAGGGTGCTGGATGGTAGGTGGTGGTGAAGGAGGGTGCTGGATGGTAGGTGGTGGTGAAGGAGGGTGTTGGATGGTAGGTGGTGGTGAAGGAGGGTGTTGAATGGTAGGTGGTGAAGGAGGGTGCTGGATGGTAGGTGGTGGTGAAGGAGGGTGCTGGATGGTAGGTGGTGGTGAAGGAGGGTGTTGGATGGTAGGTGGTGAAGGAGGGTGTTGGATGGTAGGTGGTGGTGAAGGAGGGTGCTGGATGGTAGGTGGTGGTGAAGGAGGGTGCTGGATGGTAGGTGGTGGTGAAGGAGGGTGCTGGATGGTAGGTGGTGGTGAAGGAGGGTGTTGGATGGTAGGTGGTGGTGAAGGAGGGTGTTGGATGGTAGGTGGTGAAGGAGGGTGTTGGATGGTAGGTGGTGGTGAAGGAAGGTGTTGGATGGTAGGTGGTGGTGAAGGAGGGTGCTGGATGGTAGGTGGTGGTGAAGGAGGGTGTTGGATGGTAGGTGGTGGTGAAGGAGGGTGCTGGATGGTAGGTGGTGAAGGAGGGTGTTGGATGGTAGGTGGTGGTGAAGGAGGGTGCTGGATGGTAGGTGGTGAAGGAGGGTGTTGGATGGTAGGTGGTGGTGAAGGAGGGTGCTGGATGGTAGGTGGTGAAGGAGGGTGTTGGATGGTAGGTGGTGGTGATGGAGGGTGTTGGATGGAGGGTGGTGGTGATGGAGGGTGGTGATGGAGGGTGGTGGTGATGGAGGGTGGTGGTGATGGAGGGTGGTGGTGATGGAAGGGTGGTGGTGATGGAAGGGTGGTGGTGATGGAAGGGTGGTGGTGATGGAAGGGTGGTGGTGATGGAAGGGTGGTGGTGATGGAAGGGTGGTGGTGATGGAAGGGTGGTGGTGATGGAGGGTGGTGGTGATGGAGGGTGGTGGTGATGGAGGGTGGTGGTGGAGGGTGGTGGTGGAGGGTGGTGGTGGAGGGTGGTGATGGAGGGTGGTGATGGAGGGAGGTGGTGATGGTGGGTGGTGGTGATGGAGGGGGGTGGTGATGGAGGGCGGTGGTGATGGAGGGCGGTGGTGATGGAGGGCGGGGGTGGAGGGCGGTGGTGGTGGAGGGCGGTGGTGGTGGAGGGCGGTGATGGAGGGTGGTGGTGATGGAGGGTGGTGGTGATGGAGGGTGGTGGTGATAGAGGGTGGTGATGGAGGGTGGTGATGGAGGGTGGTGATGGAGGCTGGTGATGGAGGCTGGTGGTGGTGGGTGGTGTTGGAGGGTGGTGGTGATGGAGGGTGGTGGTGATGGAGGGTGGTGGTGATGGAGGGTGGTGGTGTTGGAGGGTGGTGGTGTTGGAGGGTGGTGGTGTTGGAGGGTGGTGGTGTTGGAGGGTGGTGGTGTTGGAGGGTGGTGGTGTTGGAGGGTGGTGGTGTTGGAGGGTGGTGGTGATAGAGGGTGGTGATGGAGGGTGGTGATGGAGGGTGGTGATGGAGGGTGGTGATGGAGGGTGGTGGTGATGGAGGGTGGTGGTGATGGAGGGTGGTGATGGAGGGTGGTGATGGAGGGTGGTGGTGGAGGGTGGTGGTGGAGGGTGGTGGTGATGGAGGGTGGTGATGGAGGGTGGTGATGGAGGGCGGTGGTGCTGGAGGGCGGTGGTGATGGAGGGCGGTGGTGATGGAGGGCGGTGGTGATGGAGGGCGGTGGTGATGGAGGGCGGTGGTGATGGAGGGCGGTGGTGATGGAGGGCGGTGGTGATGGAGGGCGGTGGTGATGGAGGGTGGTGATGGAGGGTGGTGATGGAGGGTGGTGGTGGAGGGTGGTGATGGAGGGTGGTGATGGAGGGTGGTGGTGTTGGTGGGTGGTGGTGAGGGAGGGTGGTGATGGAGGGTGGTGATGGAGGGTGGTGATGGAGGGTGGTGGTGATGGAGGGTGGCGGTGATGGAGGGTGGCGGTGATGGAGGGTGGCGGTGATGGAGGGTGGTGGTGATGGAGGGTGGTGGTGATGGAGGGTGGTGATGGAGGGTGGTGATGGAGGGCGGTGGTGATGGAGGGCGGTGGTGATGGAGGGTGGTGGTGGAGGGTGGTGGTGGAGGGTGGTGGTGGATGGTGGTGATGGAGGGTGGTGGTGATGGAGGGTGGTGGTGATGGAGGGTGGTGATGGAGGGTGGTGATGGAGGGCGGTGGTGATGGAGGGCGGTGGTGATGGAGGGCGGTGGTGATGGAGGGCGGTGGTGATGGAGGGCGGTGGTGATGGAGGGCGGTGGTGGAGGGCGGTGGTGGTGAAGGGCGGTGGTGGTGGAGGGCGGTGATGGAGGGTGGTGGTGATGGAGGGTGGTGATGGAGGGTGGTGGTGATGGAGGGTGGTGGTGATGGAGGGTGGTGATAGAGGGTGGTGATGGATGGTGGTGATGGAGGGTGGTGATGGAGGGTGGTGGTGATGGAGGGTGGTGGTGATGGAGGGTAGTGGTGATGGAGGGTGGTGGTGATGGAGGGTGGTGATGGAGGGTGGTGATGGAGGGTGGTGGTGGGGGGTGGTGGTGGTGGGTGGTGGTGGTGGGTGGTGGTGATGGAGGGTGGTGATGGAGGGTGGTGATGGAGGGCGGTGGTGATGGAGGGCGGTGGTGATGGAGGGCGGTGGTGATGGAGGGCGGTGGTGATGGAGGGCGGTGGTGATGGAGGGTGGTGATGGAGGGTGGTGATGGAGGGTGGTGATGGAGGGTGGTGGTGGAGGGTGGTGTTGGAGGGTGGTGATGGAGGGTGGTGATGGAGGGTGGTGGTGATGTAGGGTGGTGGTGATGGAGGGTGGTGATGGAGGGTGGTGATGGAGGGTGGTGGTGGAGGGTGGTGGTGGAGGGTGGTGGTGATGGAGGGTGGTGATGGAGGGCGGTGGTGATGGAGGGCGGTGGTGATGGAGGGCGGTGGTGATGGAGGGCGGTGGTGATGGAGGGCGGTGGTGATGGAGGGCGGTGGTGATGGAGGGAGGTGGTGATGGAGGGTGGTGATGGAGGGTGGTGGGGGGGGGTGGTGGTGGGGGGTGGTGATGGAGGGTGGTGGTGATGGAGGGTGGTGGTGATGGAGGGTGGTGGTGATGGAGGGTGGTGGTGATGGAGGGTGGTGGTGATGGAGGGTGGTGGTGATGGAGGGTGGTGGTGATGGAGGGTGGTGGTGATGGAGGGTGGTGGTGATGGAGGGTGGTGGTGATGGAGGGTGGTGGTGATGGAGGGTGGTGGTGATGGAGGGTGGTGGTGATGGAGGGTGGTGGTGATGGAAGGGTGGTGGTGATGGAAGGGTGGTGGTGATGGAAGGGTGGTGGTGATGGAAGGGTGGTGGTGATGGAAGGGTGGTGGTGATGGAGGGTGGTGGTGATGGAGGGTGGTGGTGATGGAGGGTGGTGGTGATGGAGGGTGGTGGTGATGGAGGGTGGTGGTGATGGAGGGTGGTGGTGATGGAGGGTGGTGGTGATGGAGGGTGGTGGTGATGGAGGGTGGTGATGGAGGGTGGTGATGGAGGGTGGTGGTGATGGAGGGTGGTGGTGATGGAGGGTGGTGGTGATGGAGGGTGGTGGTGATGGAGGGTGGTGGTGATGGAGGGTGGTGGTGATGGAGGGTGGTGGTGATGGAGGGTGGTGGTGATGGAGGGTGGTGGTGATGGAGGGTGGTGGTGATGGAGGGTGGTGGTGATGGAGGGTGGTGGTGATGGAAGGGTGGTGGTGATGGAGGGTGGTGGTGATGGAGGGTGGTGGTGATGGAAGGGTGGTGGTGATGGAGGGTGGTGGTGATGGAGGGTGGTGGTGATGGAAGGGTGGTGGTGATGGAGGGTGGTGGTGATGGAGGGTGGTGGTGATGGAAGGGTGGTGGTGATGGAAGGGTGGTGGTGATGGAGGGTGGTGGTGATGGAGGGTGGTGGTGATGGAAGGGTGGTGGTGATGGAGGGTGGTGGTGATGGAGGGTGGTGGTGAAAGAATGGTAGAAATATAAAAAGGTGAGGTGGAGGGAAAGAGGTGAATGTAAAAAAAGCGGATGCAGGAAGCGAAAAACTAGAGTAAGAAACGTAGGAGAGGGAGTAGAAGTGAAAAGAAAGACCCTAAGAGACGAGACAGGATATTAAAATAAGTGAAAGGGAGGGAGGGAAAAAGAAAAAAAAAATAAGAGGCGAATATAAAAATAAAATAAAGGTTGGAAGCAGCACAGCAGCAGATACCACCAGTATAAATTTAAAACATTATCACATTTTATTTACCAAACGCTCTTTACCCTACATTACTCTCTTCCCTCTCTCCATCGCTGTTTATTTTCCTCCCTCTTTATTCCATTTTTTTTATATTTTCCCTTCCTCTATCTTTACTGCTCCCCTTTCCTCTTACATTTACAATACAAGTTACTAGATTTCCAGCATATACAAAATAATTTACAATCATCTGAAGTACATAAAGAACAAAGGAAGACACTACTAGTAGCACCAACCTTCTCTCTTCACCCTCACTACCTATCTTCTCTGCTACCCTACGATCTTCTCTCCTTACCTTCCCTTTTTATTTCTCCGCTCCCCTACTCCCATTCTTTCCTCCTATCTTCCATGCTCCCCTCTGCTCTCCTTCCCTCTTGTACCTTTTTCCTTTCCTTCACTCATCTGTCATTCCTTTATCTTTCCCTTTCATTCTACATTCCTCTTCTACGTCTTCCCATTCTTCCTCCAATGCTCTCCTTCGCCTAGTTTTTATCCTTGAAGACGGAACATGTTGTGAAGTGCAAAACGTAGAAAAATCACCTCATTAAAACTGTAGAGGAATTTACCAGTGGTAGAGGCAAGTGTAGCTTTGACGTTAAGAAGTGGCACGAGGAGCAAGCCAGCCAGCCAGCCAGCCTCCCGTTACCATGACAATAATTCCCTTCACAAATAACCCACACTTACAGAAGGAACTAGAAACTATGTTTCAGTCCAGAAAGGACCAAGAACACATTGCAGCCAGAGACAACTACAATCCTTATTATCACAGCTGCCATAGCTACTGAACACAGTAAAACACTTGATATTCTCATGCCCTACTGAAGCCGCCAAGTTCAGTCTAACATATTTCTTTTGGTAATGGAATCAGCTAGACTAGATGACGGAGGTATACTCCATGCACAGATTCAAGAACAGGTAGAGTCCATGAGGCCTGAAACTAGTAAATGTTAGTCCAGGTAGATTAAGAAGCAGGGCAAGGAGGACCAGTCATACCTGGCAAACAAGTGGACAAGTACAAGCATAAGACCTGTACCTCGGTTGCTAGTTCAGTTGACTGTACAACCAAAAGAGCCTGAGTTCGATTCCAAAGGCTTGAGCGAGCTGAAGCTCCACACCCATCACCAGAATAAACCCATAACTATTTTTATTTTAATATTTTTATTATGCACCCCATACCCATCCTATGGGTGGTAATCAAAAGATTACAGAGGTACAATAATGGGTCCAGAGACTGGACTCACAAAGTTTTGATAGCTGACCAAGTGGCAGTAGTAATGAACTATATACATATTTATATCTGGTCAGACTTTTTTTTTTTCCTTGGAAATTCTGAAGCAACTAAAAACAAAAATGTAACAGAGTATTGAAAGACTGAAATAAAAATAACAACATACTGTGGCCCTGGTGGCCTGGTGGTTAACGCTCTCGCTTCACACGGTGAGGACCTGGGTTCGATTCCCAGCCAGAGTAGAAACATTGGACGTGTTTCTTTCCACCTGTTGTCTATGTTCCCCATCAGTAAAATGGGTACCTGGGTGTTAGTCGACTGGTGTGGGTCGCATCCTGGGACACTGACTTAAGGAGGCCTGGTCACAGACCGGGCCGCGGGGGCGTTGACCCCCGGAACTCTCTCCAGGTAAACTGTAAGTTACAATTATGCGGCAATTCCTTCCATACATTAATGCATTATGGCCTGACTGTATAATATACATCAGAAAACTGATGTTTAGAAAGACACGTCAGCAAACACTAGAACATTTATCAGAAAACGTTTTGGTCTGTCTTGGGACCTCGATCGCAGAGAAGTGATCAAGGTCCCAAACCATTTTCTAATAAATATGTTTTAGTATTTGCCCATCTGTCTTTCTAAACGAATTTGTTGGTATCTATTACCAAGATTTATACCAGAAAACTAAGGTAAATATACAATAGGCTCTTAATATAGCCCCATCAACTCCTAGGTTAAAGTGACGAACCAACCATTAACCCTTAAACTGTCCAAACGTAGATCTACGTTTATTAGCGTAGCGCTCCGAACATAGACCTACGTTTTTTTTACATTGTTTCTTATGGAGAAAATCAAGGTCGGAGCACTATGCACGCAAACGTAGATCTACATTTGGACAGTTTAAGGGTTAAAGAGAATACATTTTCAAATTAAGTAGTGCTGAAGGGATATTCAAAACTAATTTCTTCACAACGTGACTAATGTCTGTAATGGTATCAAGAGGTCGGGGAACCAGAGTAAATTACCCCAAATGCAATAAAAATGAAAATCTCGGGGGTAATGAAGGATCAGTAAACATATATACAGGATATATATATACTACATGAAATTGCACAAAAATTGATTTAACCCGTAAACGATCCAAGCAGATCTACGTTCACATGTGTAGTGCTACAAAAGTAGATCCAAGTTTTTTTTTTATATATTTTCAAATATAACAAAAAAAAAGTAGATCCAAGTTTTTTTTACACATTTTCAAACATACAAAAACAAAAAGATCAACTTTGTTTACATACTTTCAAATGTTGAAAATACGTATACAGTGGACCCCCGGTTAACGATATTTTTTCACTCCATAAGTATGTTCAGGTGCCAGTACTGACCGAATTTATTCCCATAAGGAATATTGTGAAGTAGATTATTCCTTTCAGACCCCCAAACATACACGTACAAATGCACTTACATAAATACACTTACATAATTGGTCGCATTTGGAGGTAATCGTTATGCGGGGGTCCACTGTATATACATTTGGACCGTTTACGGGTTAATAAACGAGGCAAATTATGAAAGTAATATTTTTCAAACAAATAATTTTTAGTTTCTTAATAAAATTAATAATCTAATTTGTAGGGACCATTTCTTAATTTGACAATAATGTAAAATGGGTAAGATATGTAGTGGGTGACAACACCATGAGTATCAGTAGTGACTCAGGAACTGCCACAACAACAGCACGTCCAATTGTGGACACCACCATTTATAGATACATTTAAAAGTGTTCATTCTTTCTTTCAACACACCGGCCGTATCCCACCGAGGCGGGGTGGCCCAAAAGAAAAAACCAAAGTTTCTCCTTTCAAATTTAGTAATATATACAGGAGAAGGGGTTACTAGCCCCTTGCTCCCGGCATTTTAGTCTCCTCTTACAATACGCATGGCCTATGGAGGAAGAATTCTGT
>NW_027196242.1:35000-100662 GCF_038502225.1 Cherax quadricarinatus
TAACCTACCTCCTACACCATACACTTGCAACATCTGCCACATTGCCCCCCTATCCACCCTGTCATACGCCTTTTCCAAATCCATAAATGCCACAAAGACCTCTTTAGCCTTATCTAAATACTGTTCACTTATATGTTTCACTGTAAACACCTGGTCCACACACCCCCTACCTTTCCTAAAGCCTCCTTGTTCATCTGCTATCCTATTCTCCGTCTTACTCTTAATTCTTTCAATTATAACTCTACCATACACTTTACCAGGTACACTCAACAGACTTATCCCCCTATAATTTTTGCACTCTCTTTTATCCCCTTTGCCTTTATACAAAGGAACTATGCATGCTCTCTGCCAATCCCTAGGTACCTTACCCTCTTCCATACATTTATTAAATAATTCCACCAACCACTCCAAAACTATATCCCCACCTGCTTTTAACATTTCTATCTTTATCCCATCAATCCCGGCTGCCTTACCCCCTTTCATTTTACCTACTGCCTCACGAACTTCCCCCACACTCACAACTGGCTCTTCCTCACTCCTACAAGATGTTATTCCTCCTTGCCCTATACACGAAATCACAGCTTCCCTATCTTCATCAACATTTAACAATTCCTCAAAATATTCCTTCCATCTTCCCAATACCTCTAACTCTCCATTTAATAACTCTCCTCTCCTATTTTTAACTGACAAATCCATTTGTTCTCTAGGCTTTCTTAACTTGTTAATCTCACTCCAAAACTTTTTCTTATTTTCAACAAAATTTGTTGATAACATCTCACCCACTCTCTCATTTGCTCTCTTTTTACATTGCTTCACCACTCTCTTAACTTCTCTCTTTTTCTCCATATACTCTTCCCTCCTTGCATCACTTCTACTTTGTAAAAACTTCTCATATGCTAACTTTTTCTCCCTTACTACTCTCTTTACATCATCATTCCACCAATCGCTCCTCTTCCCTCCTGCACCCACTTTCCTGTAACCACAAACTTCTGCTGAACACTCTAACACTACATTTTTAAACCTACCCCATACCTCTTCGACCCCATTGCCTATGCTCTCATTAGCCCATCTATCCTCCAATAGCTGTTTATATCTTACCCTAACTGCCTCCTCTTTTAGTTTATAAACCTTTACCTCTCTCTTCCCTGATGCTTCTATTCTCCTTGTATCCCATCAACCTTTTACTCTCAGTGTAGCTACAACTAGAAAGTGATCTGATATATCTGTGGCCCCTCTATAAACATGTACATCCTGAAGTCTACTCAACAGTCTTTTATCTACCAATACATAATCTAACAAACTACTGTCATTTCGCCCTACATCATATCGTGTATACTTATTTATCCTCTTTTTCTTAAAATATGTATTACCTATAACTAAACCCCTTTCTATACAAAGTTCAATCAAAGGGCTCCCATTATCATTTACACCTGGCACCCCAAACTTACCTACCACACCCTCTCTAAAAGTTTCTCCTACTTTAGCATTCAAGTCCCCTACCACAATTACTCTCTCACTTGGTTCAAAGGCTCCTATACATTCACTTAACATCTCCCAAAATCTCTCTCTCTCCTCTGCATTCCTCTCTTCTCCAGGTGCATATATAATATATAATATATATATAATATATATATAATATATAATATACATATAATATATATAATATATACATAATATATAATATACAAATAATATATAATATATATACATATATAATAATATATATAAATATATATATATATATATATATGTAGATATATATATATATATATATATATATATATTCTTTCTTCTTTCTTTCAACACACCGGCCGTATCCCACCGAGGCGGGGTGGCCCAAAAGGAAAAACGAAAGTTTCTCCTTTTACATTTAGTAATATATACAGGAGAAGAGGTTACTAGCCCCTTGCTCCCGGCATTTTAGTTGCCTCTTACAACACGCATGGCTTACGGAGGAAGAATTCTGTTCCACTTCCCCATGGAGATAAGAGGAAATAAACAAGAATAAGAACTAGAAAGAAAATAGAAGAAAACCCAGAGGGGTGTGTATATATGTGCTTGTACATGTATGTGTAGTGTGACCTAAGTGTAAGTAGAAGTAGCAAGACGTACCTGAAATCTTGCATGTTCATGAGACAGAAAAAAGGACACCAGCAATCCTACCATCATGTAAAACAATTACAGGCTTTCGTTTTACACTCACTTGGCAGGACGGTAGTACCTCCCTGGGCGGTTGCTGTCTACCAACCTACTACCTATATATATATATATATATATATATATATATATATATATATAATATATATATATATATATATATATATATATATGGGGAGGTTTTCAGCCAAAACTTGCCAACTAGGCTTATTTGGCAAAGACTATTTTTCCAAACAAGCCAAGATTATACTTTTTTGCTATATTCAGTAATAGTGCTTGCCAAAAGAGTTAATGGAGGAGAGTGAATGCCGTCTGCACACACTGTTCACTCAGATATAAATTTCTGGCTATGGGACTGGAGAAATGAACCCAGCCAGCTTACAATGAAGGATTAGTGAAGTGGCACTGAGAGGACAGAGTGAGGTGAGAGAATAGAAAAGTAGCAGTAAGAAGAAGTAGTGGAGTACAACAACCCCACCACCACCCCCACCATGACTGACAACGTCAGCTCCCCTTCGGTGGCAGCAGCGGCAGCAGCAGCAGTAGCTGGATCTTCGGCAGCGGCAGCAACGGCGGCAGCATCGTCTACATCATCAGCATCGTCTTCAGCTGGATCTGAACCATCTGTCAACCAGAAGCTCTTCCTGGTGGTCAGCGTTGCCCTTGCCACAGTCTGCTTCTTCACCAACATTGTCCAGGTTAGACATGTTCTTTCTTCCCTAAATACACACACGCGCATGCATGCACTCACGTGCACACCACATGCAACCACAATTAGGTGAGTACACATGTGCACACATGGCGATATTAAGCTCACAAACAGTTAAATGGAGAAGACCTGAGATTAACCACTACCTCAAAACAGTTTCCAGAGGAACAAATACAATATCATCAGCATCAAAGACTAAGATTACAAAAATAAGAGTAGCCTTCAGGAATCTGGACCAACCAATTCAAAACCATTTATACGTAAAACGTGGAAGCCGTTCTTGAGAATGCAGTGTTGTTATTAATTAAATCCACACACAGGAGGCCTGGTCACAGACCGGGCCGCGGGGGCGTTGCACCCCCCGAAACTCTCTCCAGGTCTCCAGGTAAACACACACACCTAGTAAAACCAAACAAAACTTGAGACAGTACATAGGAGTGCATCAAGACAGGTAGGTGCCTGAGATGAGGGAATAAGCTATATACAAAGATTGCACTAGATAAACCTTATATCACTGTTATAATTACAAAGTACAAATTAGTAACCACACAACCCCACCACACACACACACATACACACAAACCCATCACACAAATCCCTCCCACCACACACAAACACCCACCCGCTACACCCCCAACACACAAATCCTACACCCCCCACACACACAACTACCCCCTACACCCCCCACATACACAACCACCCCCTACACCCCCACACATACACACAGCCACACCCTACACCCCCACACACACACAACCAACCCCTACAACCCCTCCACACACACACACACACTTGACATATATTTGAAAGTCAGACTTAAACCTACTAAACTGTCTCACAAATCATAAGAAAAACATCCTATACTTCCATTTTGACTCAAAACTGTGTCCACTTAATGTTTGAAAATTTTGAGATTCTCACTGAATTTTCTGAGCCATTGCTTCACCTGTACAGTACATGTTAAATAAAAATAATAATACTGATAGTAACAACTGCTGAATTTTCCCACTAAAACATCTAACTTCTTCCATCACCAATGATCAAGCTTAACATCCAGCATAGCTAATCTCTCCTGAACAACAAAGCTAATTCAGCTTTTCACAACAGCTAACCCATCCCTCTAATAAACCTCAGCTAATCCATGTCTTCCTTATAGCCAACTAAACACACAACCCTCAAATTAGCTTTAAATATCCATTCTAGCTACCCATTCACCCCAGTGCTTCTTGTTTTTTTGTGTTTTAATTTTAACCCGTAAATGGTCCAAGCAGATATACGTTCATATGCGTAGTGCTCCAAAAGTAGATCTGTTTTTTTTACACATTTTCAAATGTAAAAAAAAAGATCTACTTTTTTTATATACTTTCAAATGTTGAAAAAACGTATATATACGTTTGGACCATTTACGGGTTAAATACTGTGAGCCTATGTGGGCCTTTTGCTCATTAGGTTGAGTTATTGAACTCAGTGGTGGGAATTATCCGTTTAATTTATATCAGTTGTGATAACGTCACATCTACAAGAGCACGAGCTGTATGATACACAGTAAGTCGGTGTGTCCCTACTGCCTCTCAGATATTAAATGAGGAAAAACTGGCCTTTTGCAAGTCAGGTTGAGTTATTTCACTAGTGGGAATTACCAGTTTAATTTATATCAGTTGTGATAGTTTCACATTTAGAAGAGCATGGCATGAGCTGTATAGTAGGCTGGTGTTATGCAGGATACTGCAGTGTTGTAATAAATTTGTAATGTGGAGTGTTTGTAGTGTTAATGCTTAATTGGACGATAGGTGGACAGCCTTCGCTGTCTGGCTATTAGTGTTAATGCTTAATTGGACGTGAATTGAACGACAGGTGGACAGCCTTCGCTGTCTGGCTATTAGTGTTAATGCTTAATTGGACACTAATTGAACGATAGGTGGACAGCCTTCGCTGTCTGGCTATTAGTGTTAATGCTTAATTGGACGTGAATTGAACGACAGGTGGACAGCCTTCGCTGTCTGGCTATTAGTGTTAATGCTTAATTGGACGCAAATTGAACGATAGGTGGACAGCCATCGCTGTCTGGCTATTAGTGTTAATGCTTAATTGGACGCAAATTGAACGATAGGTGGACAGCCTTCGCTGTCTGGCTATTAGTGTTAATGCTTAATTGGACGCAAATTGAACGACAGGTGGACAGCCTTCGCTGTCTGGCTATTATGCAGCCTTTGAAAACTAGCTGGTGTGCATGCTGCCTCTCAATTTCTTAGTGTTTGAGGGAAAAATTGGCTAATTTACCTCATTATGTTCTTCTTTTGTTCAGACACTTTGAGCGAGTTTTCTTCAGGTAGGGTCGCCCCAGCCTACTGCTGGTATTGCATGCATCACGGGAAAAATCACAGACACAAAACTTTGTCATATGGTCACTGACACCATTAGCTGTGTTGGTAGCATGACAATAAGCAACCACTGACACATGATACAAGACACTGTCCAATGACAGTTGTGCTATAACCACTGGCTTTATGATGGGCCATGACTGATTTATTATTAGCCTGCTGGTCATACTAAGTGGTTAGAATGCCTACAATGGATACAGTGTATGGCTACTTAAGCTTCCCTGCTGGAATATTGGTGAACATTTAATTTCATATTTTGTTAAGTTGGTTTTTCCCAGCTAACTCATTTAAAAACCTGAGATCCCTGATACCTTCATCACTGCTAACTTATTCCTTTATTACTACTAGTACTAGGTTCCTTCACCATAGCTAGCATGTTCCTCCACCACAAACTTAGAGTAATTAACCACAAGCAACCCCAAACAAACTAGTCTATCACTCAACCCTAATTAAACCCATAAATTACTGCAGCTAACCTGTTCCTCCATCAGTGCTAACCTATCCCAATACAGCAGTTAACCTGCTGTTCTACCACAGCTAACCCAAGGTTCCGTGTCTCGTGGGTGCAGGTGGCAGTGTTTGCACGCCCGTCGGCCATCCGCTGGGTGAAGAGTGTGTTGCTGCTGTCTCAGGCCCTCAGTGGGTTGGTGGCTGCCTTTGTTGTTGCCTTTCCTATACACGTCATCTCTGCCAGGGGAGGTAAGCCACCTTCCTCTTCCTTTTGCTTCCCAACTCACAGCTACTTTCTCTCACTGTCAATCATTTATTTATAAGCATTAAATAATTTCCCACAAACCTCCCTAACACCCCCCCCCCATGCTACTAAAATTTAACAAACAGTGATATGTTTCTCCTTGGCACTAGCAAAGTTCTCTGCTATGTAGGACACTTGTTTAATTTAATGCTGAAGACAAATGTAAAATTCTGAGATTCTTAATAGAGCATTTTGAATTCTTAAAAGAGCATTTTGAAGTGCATGAACACTTGCACATGTCTGGACTTTGCCAATATGCAAGAATGTAATGTAATGTAATGTATTAACATATTTGAACAAGTGATGCTAGTAATCAGTCATGTATTTAATTCTTTATTTCAAACTCCCTGTACATAAAAAACACATAATCTGAAGGACCATGAGATGTATATGAAATCTGCACTCACATTATGAAATTTTCATTTCATTTATATACCAGTATGTGAGTATATGCGTGTGTGTATGGCAGGATCGGTGGTTGGAGAGGAGGGGTATGCAGCCTGCTACTTGGGCCACTCTGCTATCATCCTACTAACAGCACTCACCTCTCTTGGCACCTCTACACTCCTCCTCTTCCACCACTACATGAAGGTTAATGACCCACGCAGGTAAGTCATCCCCCACATCTACTCTACACACCTTGCTCTCCCATCCTGACACTAGACATCTGTCATAGTACATACACATCAGTACAAGTATGCACACAAAGACAACATTATGCCTGGCAATTATTTCCAAGCAACAGCACCAACACACAAACAAAGTTATCTTCATAAATTATTATTTTTTTTTCTTGCACCATTACCATCTTCCCTTCCCACTAGTACAAGCCACCACCACTATTAGCTTCTTCCCTTCCCACTAGTACAAGCCACCACCACTATTAGCTTCTTCCCTTCCCACTAGTACAAGCCACCACCACTATTAGCTTCTTCCCTTCCCACTAGTACAAGCCACCACCACTATTAGCTTCTTCCCTTCCCACTAGTACAAGCCACCACCACTATTATCTTCTTCCCTTCCCACTAGTACAAGCCACCACCACTATTAGCTTCTTCCCTTCCCACTAGTACAAGCCACCACCACTATTAGCTTCTTCCCTTCCCACTAGTACAAGCCACCACCACTATTAGCTTCTTCCCTTCCCACTAGTACAAGCCACCACCACTATTAGCTTCTTCCCTTCCCACTAGTACAAGCCACCACCACTATTAGCTTCTTCCCTTCCCACTAGTACAAGCCACCACCACTATTAGCTTCTTCCCTTCCCACTAGTACAAGCCACCACCACTATTAGCTTCTTCCCTTCCCACTAGTACAAGCCACCACCACTATTAGCTTCTTCCCTTCCCACTAGTACAAGACACCACCACTATTAGCTTCTTCCCTTCCCACTAGTACAAGCCACCACCACTATTAGCTTCTTCCCTTCCCACTAGTACAAGCCACCACCACTATTAGCTTCTTCCCTTCCCACTAGTACAAGCCACCACCACTATTAGCTTCTTCCCTTCCCACTAGTACAAGCCACCACCACTATTAGCTTCTTCCCTTCCCACTAGTACAAGCCACCACCACTATTAGCTTCTTCCCTTCCCACTAGTACAAGCCACCACCACTATTAGCTTCTTCCCTTCCCACTAGTACAAGCCACCACCACTATTAGCTTCTTCCCTTCCCACTAGTACAAGCCACCACCACTATTAGCTTCTTCCCTTCCCACTAGTACAAGCCACCACCACTATTAGCTTCTTCCCTTCCCACTAGTACAAGCCACCACCATTATTAGCTTCTTCCCTTCCCACTAGTACAAGCCACCACCACTATTAGCTTCTTCCCTTCCCACTAGTACAAGCCACCACCACTATTAGCTTCTTCCCTTCCCACTAGTACAAGCCACCACCACTATTAGCTTCTTCCCTTCCCACTAGTACAAGCCACCACCACTATTAGCTTCTTCCCTTCTCACTAGTACAAGCCACCACCACTATTAGCTTCTTCCCTTCCCACTAGTACAAGCCACCACCACTATTAGCTTCTTCCCTTCCCACTAGTACAAGCCACCACCACTATTAGCTTCTTCCCTTCCCACTAGTACAAGCCACCACCACTATTAGCTTCTTCCCTTCCCACTAGTACAAGCCACCACCACTATTAGCTTCTTCCCTTCCCACTAGTACAAGCCACCACCACTATTAGCTTCTTCCCTTCCCACTAGTACAAGCCACCACCATTATTAGCTTCTTCCCTTCCCACTAGTACAAGCCACCACCACTATTAGCTTCTTCCCTTCCCACTAGTACAAGCCACCACCACTATTAGCTTCTTCCCTTCCCACTAGTACAAGCCACCACCACTATTAGCTTCTTCCCTTCCCACTAGTACAAGCCACCACCACTATTAGCTTCTTCCCTTCTCACTAGTACAAGCCACCACCACTATTAGCTTCTTCCCTTCCCACTAGTACAAGCCACCACCACTATTAGCTTCTTCCCTTCCCACTAGTACAAGCCACCACCACTATTAGCTTCTTCCCTTCCCACTAGTACAAGCCACCACCACTATTAGCTTCTTCCCTTCCCACTAGTACAAGCCACCACCACTATTAGCTTCTTCCCTTCCCACTAGTACAAGCCACCACCACCACAACTGCCTTCTTTCCTCCCACCAGTACAAGCCACCACCACAACTGCCTTCTTTCCTCCCACCAGTACAAGCCACCACCACCACTGCCTTCTTCCCTCCCACCACTGCCTTCTTCCCTCCCACCAGTACAAGCCACCACCACTGCCTTCTTCCCTCCCACCACTGCCTTCTTCCCTCCCACCAGTACAAGCCACCACCACTGCCTTCTTCCCTCCCACCAGTACAAGCCACCACCACTGCCTTCTTCCCTCCCACCAGTACAAGCCACCACCACTACCTTCTTCCCTCCCACCAGTACAAGCCACCACCACTATTACCGTCCTCCCTCCTAACAGAAGCAATTATTGTTATCAATGACATGTGCTTTTTTTTAAAGAACTGGAAGCAATAAATGCAGAATGATGGATAAATTATATTTAGTTGAATGGGAGTTAATCATATTCAACTGAAGAAGTGAAGATTATCATTCCTTGGATCAAGAGCACTTCACTTGCATCAACGCACCTCTTCTCAAATGATCAAACCAAATGTATTCCAAGACTGAATTACCAAAAAAAAGAGAGGGTAGGAATTCTGGTTGGGTGGGTGTGGAGTGAGAGAAGGAGAGGAGAGGGAGAGTAAGTGCAGTGGAAGGTGGGTACACCAGCTGGTGACTATTGATCCAGACTTACCTTTTGCTAGCCTTGCCTCCTACCTGCACAACAACAACAACCACAACCATCCTCCACCTTAATTTACCAACACCATAATTATAATGTAATATTTCCATTTCACTCTGTTATCATACGTCAAAGACTTCTGAAAAAATTAGTTCAATAGCTAGTGCACTCAGCTCACACACTGAGGTCTGGGGATTGATCCCCTGGTACAGCTGGAAAACATTAGTGTGTGTTTCTATAAGTCACATCTTGTCCCTGTTCACCCATCAGTAAAATGGGTACCTGGGTGTTGTTATTATTACTATTTTTTAACACATTGGCTGTCTCCCACTGAGGTAGGGTAACTCAAAAATGGAATACTTTCACCATCTTGTCCCTGTTCACCCATCAGTAAAATGGGTACCTGGGTGTTAGATGACTGGTGTGGGTCGCATCCTGAGACAAAACTGACTTAATCTGCCCAAAATGCTGTGCAAAACATGAGACTTTCTATATAGTGGTAAGTCATTGATGTCAGCTATGGTCTGTATACCTTGTACATGTACTGGTAGAAATAAAGATATTTTTATTATGGTCGTGCATTTTACTGGAACTTTTATACAGTACAGTTCATATATAACATTTTTCACTGTAGTTCATGTGAAGTAACTATATGAACACATGAAAGTACTGTACTGCATTACTGCAGTTATGAGCTAAACAGTGATTCCTTGCAGTCTGGAGGGACATCTGAAGTGTAGTATCGGCACACCTCTGGCAAGACTGATGACATGAATGATGGTGAAAGTATTCTATTTTTGAGTTACCCTACCTCAGTGGGAGACAGCCAATGTGTTAAAAAACAGTAATAATAATAATAATAAATTATTAACATTACCATTTTAAAAAATTACATTGTATTGTAAGTGGGTAAATAGTATTTTTTTTATTTTTTTTAATGTTTTTTTTATCATTTGAGCCTTTGACACATTAGTTTAATTCCTTGGTACAATATTCATTTTATCCACACACATATTAAATAACAAAAAGAAAAGGCACAATACCGTGACTGGAACGATACACAAATAACCCGCACATAGAAGAGAGGAGCTTAGTCATATTATATTGGAAGAACCCCTACTTTAACATGATACATATAATCATAACTTCAGAGAAATTATGAGAAACCTGATATACTGTATTTCAGGTTCATGACAGCTGGCAGCAATGTGGCTGGATGGAGTGTGGGTGTGGGAGCTGTGTGGCTTGTAGCTGTGGTGGTATCAGTGCTGCCTTATGCTGGATGGAACTCTTGGGAAGTTCATGATGCACGTTGCCATTTGTCAACACTGTGGCCACTCTCCTTCACGGCATTCCTCACGTTCTTAGTGGGCGGCCACGTTGCTGCAGCACTTCTTATGTGGGCCTCCACCCGTGCCACTCAGCTCAAAGCCATGGCTACCCACAGAGCAACTGCACCTCCGGTCAATTGCCCTGATGCAGAAGAAGCTCCAATTGCAAATCATGTGTAAGTGTAATCTTGTTCTAATGCTGCACGAAGCACAGTACAGATGCTCCTCGCTTTATGATGGTTCAACTTGTGATATCTAGACTCTACGCTGGTGCAGTAGGGGCCGAACGTTCCAAAAATTTTGGAAAGATTTTACATCCTTTACACAATGAGCATAAACTTGTATCCATTTATTTACTTTTCAATACTGGTATTAGTTACAGTAATTATTTTTTATTTACTTATTCAGTGACTGTAGTTATTTATCATATACAGCTTCTCCTCTCTTACTGACGTACTCATTTGCCAACAACTCGGACTTATGACGGGCTCTCTGACCAGCATGCATACCTAAATAGTGTATATTAGAGCTGATTTCCTCTATTCTGTTTATTACCATATACAGTACACTACTGTATGAACATTTACAAATGTACTAAAAATGTTATAAATGGTGCATAGGTGACATTAAAACAATATCAAAGATGTTGACACAAACCCACTACATTATAGTATGCTCCTCACTTAGCGATGAATTCGTTTACCGATGTGGTCTTAAGAACAGAACTCCATCGTTAAGTGAGGAGAGGCTGTATTCACATTCGAATTACAATATTTTCAACTTATGATGAGATCATTGGAGCATAACTCCATCGTAAGTCAAGAAGTACCTACTGTATGTTACTCAGTACTGTACTGCAATAAATGTGCTAATTCTCGGTATGGTACACCGAGCTTTGTGATAAGCAGTTTTCATAATGCTTCGGTCCTCTTTCCTGCTTGTTCATGAAGTCATCATTATCAATGTTATTGCAGGCAAGGAATATACAACAACAGCAGTGACAGCGTGCGTGTGGGTGGTTGGTTGGTAAGTGTAGGCTCCTTGGTACCCATGTTAGCTCATGTGGTGGTAGCATCCTCTTGTGCTGCCTCATCCCAGTGTCAGGCCAGTCCTACCCACTACCATGAGGAGGCTGCAGCACTACCCTGGTCTTCACTGCTACTGGCTGCTGCTGCTGTCACCAATCCTCTTCTCTATGTCTTCACTGACGACCAGGTAAACTTCAACAATGACCAACATGACAAAAACTGTTACAAAAAAATACTACCTTCGTTGATCTGATATACAGGAATTTGCTGACAAAAACCGAACTGTTTATTAATTAGTAATTTTTTGCTCCGAGTGTTTTATCCATTTTTCTCTAAAGGCGTTTTCTAGTGTTTTTCAGCAACAATTGTCAAAATACACATCCTTAAATATTGGCACAAAGTGAGGCATTTTCATTTGCTTTCTGGTTTACTTAATTGTAGTGAAATTCAAAAGTTTTTGCAGAGGATTAAGCATGGTTATAATTACTGTATTTAACCCTTTGACTGTTTTGGTCATATACACACGTCTTACGAGCCACCTTTCCTGATGTATATTTATACTCATAAATTCTAGCGGCTTCAAATCAAGCAGGAGAAAGCTGGTAGGCCCACATGAGAGAATATGTCTGTGTGGTCAGTGTGCACCATGTAAAAAAAATCCTGCAGCACACAGTGCATAATGAGAAAAAAAAACTGACTTTTTTTTAATTAAAATGCCGACTTTGTGGTCTATTATCGTATAGTATTTATGGTTGTATTCTCGTTTTCTTGGTCTCATTTGATAGAATGGGAAACATATTATAGAAATAGAGGTGATCTTGATGGGTTTTAATATGAAAAGAACCTTGAAATGGAGCTTAAAATAGGGGAAATATTTGATTATTACCGATGTTCAAAAGTAAACAAATGATGTCATTGTCCAATAAATGTCCAACTAGTCATTCTAATATGCAGTCATGAATGGGTTGATGTTATTTATACAATTACAATATTGAAATAGTCTGCATAACAGTAAATCTTCTATGTTTTGTTTGAATAAAATTTCAAAATAAAAAGCAAGAGTAATATCAGAGGGGCCTGGAGACATGACTGATGAACAAAGAAAATGTTATTTTAGAGCCAGGAATGTCTGCATTGTTCATTCTGGACCTTATTTTGAAATTGTCATATTTTTTTAATTTTCATGAAATTGGCCAAATTGCAAATTTCTGACCACGTTATTGGGTAGTTGAAATCGGTAAATGGGCAGTTTCTTGTACTCAATCGTTAGAAAAAATGGAGTTCTAAAGAAATAGCTATGAGTTTGGTTGACTGGAACAATGGAATTAGCCGAAAATAGGGCTCAAAGTGGGCGAAATTGCAAATTCTTAAATATCGCCGAGGTTGCTAACTTCACGAGAGCGTAACTCCGTCAGTTTTCCATCAAATTTCGTTATTTTGGTGTCATTACAACTGAGAAAAGATTCTCTATCATTTCATAAGAAAAAATTTCTTTTTTTTTTTTTAAATTTTGCAACACCAGGAGACACCAATGGGTTAATATTGCTATAGTGTCCATGAGCCTCTGATTCACAATTTTGACTGGATCAATCAGTAGGTATACTCTGGGTTATTCATGCACACTGATTAGCCTTTAATTAAAGCAGGAATAACTTACACTGTGTACTTTTAATAACCAGGATTGCCATACAATTTTTCTTTAAGTGCATTGCAGTTATGCATTTTCTACATTCTTATTTGTGCATACGTACATTGTATGCTTCAGTATTTCAAAATAAAAACCAACGACTAGGGGGCAAATTTACACCATCTCCAGGAATGCAAACTTTACTGTGTGTTCAAGTGTTCAATTAGTTGGCTAGTTAGCCATCATCAGTGGTAAGCCTGGCTAGAACTTACTACAAAAATACAATATATGTATCAGATTTAAGTGTGTTTCATATGTTCCATATTGCTGTGACTGTTATGTATAGACGTCATACATTAAACAGTCACAATACAATACTGTAGATGCATTTACAATTTGTTGTTTTCAATAATTTACAACTAATTTTGATGTAATGAAAATGATTTTCAAGGGTATTCTCTTTCAGGTGTCCTCTTCAACACTGTTGTTACTGTCAAGAGTGTGTTGCTGGTGGTGCGAGCGCCGTAAACAACGCTTGGTGCCACGTCACCAGGAGCCGCACGACGCCGAGACTAATGTTTACGTAACCAACGATACAGACCACCTGGTGTCTGACAACACTTAAGGCTTGTGATGATTCTCATCGTAAAACATTACAAATGTTCTTTTTTCACCCATGTCAGGTTTAAGCAAACCCAGATTCAACAAAATAGCTTACCTGCCATTAGTGGCTCTGAAATATAATAATAATTTAATTAACTTAAGATTCTGAGGAAGCAATCTGCAATACAATATTAGCCAAATATACTCCTAAAAAAATATATTTTGAAAAAATAATAAAAATGATACTACTGATAAATAAAGACAATATAAATTGAAGACATACAACTTAATCAGAAAACTAAAGTTCATGGGATTTGGTCATTTACTAACAATTACTACTTTTGGCATATTGCAGTCTTACCATGCAAAACATTTAGTTTATTCTTACACAAACTGAATTCTAAACCTTCATCAAATAATTAAAATGACCTGTAATAGTTTAACGAACATTTGTAAATGCTAAGTAACAACCCACATGGAGACAAATGCACAAAATAAAACTGATGTGCATATTTTAACCTCCCTCTTGCCCAATTGTATCTGCTGAGGACTCCCTCTACTAGAGGTTGAAATATTTGAATCAGCTCTATTTCTGTTTCTGTCTCCATGTGGGTTATTACCATTAGAGTAACTTATTCATTGACTTTTATTTTAAATGCATCACTAGGAAATATCACATTTAAAAATATACTACTCAACATGTTTTGCATTTCACAAAATACATATGTATGTACCAATACATACAGTGTACCTACATGGGACTACCTGTTTGTAGCTACAGGTGCAAAGTATGCTCATGTCGTTCCTACTAAAATGTTTATATAATATTACTACTAGTACCTCCTCATGGATCCCATTCCAGTGCTATACCACTTTGTCAGTACAGTATAGCACTGTTTCAGTAATGTTGCTTCTTGTTGTCACTGACGGTGCTGAGAAATCATTATTTTATCGTATCCTTTTTTTGGTTCTGTAATTCCAATAGTGAACAGATGGGATATACTGTACAAAAATGTGATCAAAATTAAACTGTCAGCTGGTTAGCAGTTATTTGCTTAGCATGTGTTCATCCATTTTTCTCCAATGGCTTTTTTCCAGAATTTTCATAGGCAAGGCCTATAGGTCAAAGGGACATCACCGTCACCTTTTTTTTGAACAATGGATTGCTATAATGAGTACTATTTTACATTGAAATCTTAAATTTCCAAGAGTGGAACCTAGCTCTTCAGAACACACTTAAAATACATGGTGCTATACCTTTTCCCTATTTTTTTTTTCTTGCTAACTTCCAGCAGTAACTTCTGAACTTCCTCTTTTGATATTCCCATGTTCTCCCACGTAATCACAGTCTAGACCTTCTCCAACTTGGTGATTATTTTTTTTTACACACTTGAACAAAAGACTTAGTTCTGTCTTGCTCTTTTCCTCTTTCTTTTTCAAAGGTTCTGTCCTTGACACTATTTTTAATAAATGTTGGACAACACTATATATCCTGATTATTCATGTTTCTTTCAGTTGTTTCTCTGCAATACTGGCTTAGATCTTTCTGATAATTTTTTTCAAACCTGTAATTTTCTTTTCTCCCCCAGGTTATATTTAGCAACATGTTACTTTTAATACACAAATAACCCACTCATAGGAGAAAGAAACTTATAGGTTTCTGTCTCCTATGTGCATTGTTCCAATCATGGTATTATGCCTTTTTGTATTTTATTTCCAATATGACTGCAGATTCTGAGTTCAGATTGTTTATGTTGAGATTTCTTGTTATTTTCTTGTATATACTGGTTCATTTATGCATTGACAGTGTATTACCCTCTCTCGTTACTTCTTTACTGTGCCAATCCATAAAAATTATTAAATTCAGTAATCTGGTTGACCATTTGTCTACCATTCCAGCCTCATAGTTGAAATTCCTCATTACAAAGATCTTGACCTTCTCACCATTGCTTTGTGTTGAAAAAAACATTAGCATATTACACAGTTCGTCAATTATCTTGTCAAATTCTTCTCTGCTCAAGTTCTTAATAGGTGGATTGTATGTATATATATTGCTCCTGTAGCAGGTACTGTATATGACAGGTTATTCTAATTAAGTATCTCAAATAGACCTGCAGTATATAATGAAAAAATCTGACTTTGAACAGTCACTATATAAGTCATGTGGAATGCCTCAATTAGGCACATCTATTAAATAACCAAAGCCCACGCACTCATTCATAACCCCTCCCCTAGATGTGACACCCACTCTTATAAATATCTGCATGCAACTAAATTCATATGCATACATATATATGAAAAATAACCACTGTGAAAAAATCAGCAAATTTCCAAACACTTTTGTCATTTCTCACATTATCAAGGAACTGTTCCTTGATAATATGAGAAACCATGAAAGTGCTTGGAAATTCATTATTTTTTCACAGTGGTTATTTTGCATATTGTGATATCACCTGTTTACTGTGATCTTATTGCATACATATATATACATGTTCTCCCCTCACCTTCCAATGCATCCATATCGTCCTTCCACCCCGCCCAACATACCCTCACACCCCTTATAATACACACCCCTTCCTACAACCACACCCCCATCCCTCCCCCAACACACACACCTACACCCACTCCCATACCCATACCAACAAATTATATATCAAAACAATAATTGTACACTGAAACTGCAACAAACTTCATAACTTCCCTGGATAATTGTTTCATGTAATATACAGTGGAACCTCAAAAATCCAACTTAATCCGTTCCAGGAGCTAGTTCTAAATTTGAAAAGTCTGAAATTCGAAGCAATATTTCCCATAAGAAATAATGGAAATACAATTAATCCGTTCGAGAAACCCAAAAATATTCACACAAAAAATACATTTTATAGAGATTAATTACAGTTTTACATACAACAAATACTATAGTTTTTAATTACATATAGTAATACATATAAAATAACATTTTTACTTACCTTTATTGAAGATTGGTGATGGCATCTGGAAGATAGGGAGGAGGAGAGAGGGAGTTGGGGTTAGTGTTTGGAAGGAGAATCCCCCTCCATGAGGACTTCAGGTAAAGCTCTCTCTGGGGTTACTTCCCTTCTCTGTCTTTTAATGCCACTAGGACCAGCTTGAGAGTCACTGGACCCCTGTCTCACAAAATAACTGTCCACAGTCCTCTGTTTCTGGTGCCTCTTTAACATTTCCCTAAAATGGAACATGGTTCTGTCACTGAACTTGTTGCAAAGATGGCTTGTTTCAGCTTGCTCAGGGTGGTAATTCTGCACAAACATTTGGACATCATTCCACTTGGCACAAATCTCCTTAATCTTTGAAGAAGGCACCTCATCCACTCCCTCTTCCTCCTCCTCTGAAGCAAGTTCCTCAGCTGTGGTCTGATACTGCTCCAGATGAAGCTCTTGCAGCTCTTCAGTGGTTAGCTCTTCCCTGTGGTCCTCCACCAACTCTTCCACATCCTCACCACTCACCTCCAACCCCACTCTTTGAAAATTTGTCTTGTGACCCATGCCTTATGATTAGCTTTCCACAAGACACATAACTTGTTCTTAAAGACATTGTTTTTCTTAAACACTCTGGGGTTTTCTGAATGATACACAAATAAAGGCTTCACTTTAAAATCACCACTAGCACTAGCACAGAATAAAAGAGTAAGCCTGTCTTTCATAGGCTTGTGTCCTGTCAGTGCCTTTTCCTCCTGTGTGATGAAGGTCCTTTTTGGCATTTTCTTCCAAAACAAGCCTGTTACGTCACAATTAAACACTTGTTCAGGTTTGAATTCTTCACTGTCTATGTACCCCTTAAACTCCTGTACAAACTTCTCAGCCGCCCGTTTGTCTGAACTGGCTGCCTCACCATGTCTTACAACATTGTGTATGCCACTACGCTTCTTAAATCTGTCAAACCAGCCTCTGCTGGCCTTAAATTCACTATCAGCACTGGTTCCAGGAGTTTTCTGTACCATATCGGCATGCAACTTCCTTGCCTTTTCGCAAATAATCGTCTCTGAAACACTATCACCTGCAATCTCTTTATCCTTGATCCACACCAGCAACAACTTCTCAACCTCTTCAACTATTTGTGGTCTCTTTTTGGTTAGCATATTAACACCTTTCGCAACATCAGCTTCCTTGATTTGTTCTTTCTTTGACAGGATAGAACCGATGGTCGACTTGTTTTTCCCATACATCCTGGCAAGCTCAACAAGTTTCACACCACTCTCATACTTCTGTATTTATTTCCTTCTTCACATCTATGGTGTTTCTCACTTTCTTTACCACAGGGGTACCACTAGCAAGTTTCTTTGGGCCCATGGCAGCTTATTTCACAGTCCCACAAGCACTAAACACAACGAAATAATCATAAAATGTGTGAATGAGAGAGCAGGTTAGTGTTCACTCAAGCATAAACAAAGCTAGACTGCTCACGGCACCTGTGCGGGGACGCGGACAGAGCGGGCCCATGGACATGTCCCGTACCCGGCGGTCCAAAAATAGGGGCACGTTCGATAATAGGGACACAGTTTGTCCAAAAAAATGGTCCTATTTTCGAAACGTTCAATATGTGATACGTTCGATTTTTGATGTTCCACTGTATGTGAAAATTTTTAAAGTCAGCATTTATAACAAACAAATCAGAATTATATACATATACATACAATATAGTACTGTATAAACCATATAAAAAAATATTTTAAGTCACTAAACACTAAATATTTGCATATTAAAAGTTTGTAACAGCTTTAAATGTTAATCAAGTGTTGTGTAATGGTGAGCTTATTGTGGTGAGCTTATTGTGGTTGGTATTATATTTGTGGGACAGTGCTCAAGCCATAGTGGTCATGGAGCTCGTAGAGAACGAGAGGTAATCAGGGTTCATCCCAGAAGAGGGTAGCTCAAATTCCTTGAATCTAGAGCCCTTTACAAGCATCAAGGCATCCCTATTTGAGACTGCAGTTGATATAGTATTATAAAAAAGAAGCACTAACTCCATATGCACTGTATGACAGCCTTCCACTAATACTGTACATAGTTGTAAAGTTCGGCACAATATCCAAGTACAGTACTGTAAGTCTCTGATGATTTAAGTGCTTTCTGCATTTTATCTTTTGAACAGCTGTTAAATATGTCAATTTATTTCAGAAGTAAATGACTGTAGGCAGTCCTGCCGGCACTATTGAAAACTGCAGATTGCTTCAGACGCAGATTGCTTCAGACGTATCGCAGCGCTGTATAGCCCTTGTGGCTTAGCGCTTCTTTTTAATTACAATAATAATAATTCAGACGTATCATAATATACTGCACAGAGGGAGAACATCAAAACTAATGGCAAAACATTTTGAAAACAGCTCAAATCAAGAACAAAATATAAATTAATCTTTTTTTGTGTTCACTCCAAACAATTTGGAATTTGTTTTCTATTGTAAAAAAAATGTGCAGTTTTGAAGTCTAACATTTATATTCTACAAAAGTGTTAAGAATTTTACTATATCTGCACAAAAAAGCAGATACAGATCCTCAAATCCAGCACAATCAAATGGGAAAATCCCTCAGAACAACTATTTTGAGAACTGTATTACAGCACAAATACAGTACAAAATACTATTGGAAGGTAAATCTTCATTGCCACGTACACCTGAGCATCAATTATCAGATAAATTTAATCCCATGTTTGCATAAGTGACAACAAAATTATTTTGGTACTGCATAGGCCATTCAGGAAACTAAACCTACGTAGAGCACCTAACATTAGTTACTCTCTTCAAAACAAAAGTCCTGCAAATCAGCTATGTTTCAGTCTTAAAGTTGCCGGATTTGATGGTTTGCACAGTAGTACCTGTCCATGTTAGAATGCTCAAATAAAAAAAATTAACCATTAAGAGGGACATAAGTTCCCCTGTCTTCTAATAACATGTTCATTTTTTCCACTATAATCTACCTTGTTCATAATTACTATCACATTTGCTTTGTCTGTTTCGTAAGGTGAAGTCCAGGATCTTTACTTAATTAATGGTATAACTTAACAAATGTTTGAGGACAACTGCAACGCACTTGTCCTCAAAGATTATTAGATGGGGGAACTTACGTGCCTCTTAAACCTTTCAAATTTGATACTACAAACATTATAAAGGTGCTTTAATCAGATACTGTTTCTACTGTATGTAAACTCATAATTAGAGCATACTGAATGCCAAAGCTAATCAGAAAAGGTAAAATATAAAGAATATGAAAAATAAACTATAGATTACGTCACTCACTATGGGCACATGATACTCTGAGCATATACTCTGTTCTTGTCAGGTTTATGAGAAAAATGTACAGTAGATCTGTATTACTCAGTGTAAATTACCTTCCAATATTGTAAGTTGGATTAGTCTTATTTGCCACCTAAATGCACATGGATAACTTGAAGTTTTGCACACTTTCCCTTCTTATGGAACATCATGAAATATGGTCATGAAAATTTTTGATAATGCTAGTTTTGTATTTTGCAACAAAACTAATATAGTAACTTGCCTAAGAATTTACATAATTATATTTCACCATGAACAGTGAAGGGAAATGCAAATCCTCAGTGGTTCAATACACATTTTGCTATTCATGTTCATACAGTTAATGTCCATCCTTAATATATATGCTTTATGCTACTAAAAGCATCATTCAAGTCTTGTGCATGTGTAAAAGTGAAATCGGAGTTGACCTAGAAGTCTATCTATCCAAAGTGTGTGTAAAGTTAGAAAGTGGCGGCAAATTTTACACTCTTATATAACACCAATCGTTAATAAGCCAAAATTAACTATGAATACCTTATATATTAACACAGATGATATTTTTTAGTATCAAAGGAATCTTCTGACTTCTGTAATTCCTCTGTAAAATATTGAACTGTATTTCCTAGTTACCCAAGCAGATCCAATTTATACATGCTCTGTAATGACATAAATAAACCCACAAGAAGAAACTGAAACAGAAGGCAAGAAAGGTTGTACATGAATGGTAAATAATGCCAAAAATATGAAAATTAGACACATGTGCAACTTCTGGGTATCTTTATTGTAGACGTTTCGCCACCCAGTGGCTTTATCAATGCAAATTCAAGGACATAATTGGAAGACAGTAGAAGACAGTAGAATTTGTACTGATAAAGCCACTGGATGGTGAAACATCTACAACAAAGATATCCAGATGTTGTACGTGTGTCTAATTTTCATCAGAAGGCAAGAAGATTACAGTATTGTATATTTCAGCATACCACTTCAACAGGTAGAGCAATAGAATCTCAGTAGTATGCCAAATATACTACCACATAGAGTACTCTCTCTTAATATTTGCTTTATTTTCTCCATGTGGGTTTGTTTCTGCCAGTAATCAGTGTTTATTACACTTTTGTGTATGCTTTGTAATACTGTATTTCACAAAGTAATGTAATAGAATAAGCTATTAAACACATTATATATATATTCTTGTACAGCACCAAAGTGTCAAACATTACCTCATTTTACTGTATCTAAGATCAGTCATTCAAAACTCAAAGTTTGTGTCAAATGTAGTGCTAGTTTATACAATGTCTAAATAACAAATGGAAGGGTAAACACTAAACACATCAAATAATATATTAATTTCATGATTTCTGGACTTATTTTTGTACAGCTACTGCAACAATAAATTTGCACTATTTGCTTGGAAAATGATTACTGCTTTATAAGTCAAGATTACAAGCTTTGTATTTAAAGCATGACTTATAAATATACATGCATGTTCTAAATAATAACCCACATGGAGACAGAAACTCAGGCGACTAATTGATCTGTATATTTCGACCCCCTTCTGGGATACTCTTCTGCAGATTCTGTTGAAGAGGATCCCAGATGGGGATCAAAATATACAGATCAATTAATCGCCTGAGTTTCTGTCTCCATGTGGATTATTATTGGCCACTGACAAGTGTTCATTACACTTTATTCATACATGCATGTATACACATTATTTGTACAAGCACACAAGAACAATGCCCTGCCACACAGTAAACTGACTACCGCACAAAAAAAGAACTTTAGACCATTATAACTGATCTTACACGATGTTACATCATTTCTATTGTATGTACAATGTTGATGTAGGCTTCTCATAACTTGTTCAAGTAGGAAGAAGGAAATATATTTAGCACTGTTTAGACTTCACTGTCATGTAAGTGTAATGAATGTTTGTTCAATGCAGTATGTGATGCAATCAAATTGCCATAAATAATACCTTCAACTGACTATTGATCTGTCAAAATCCATCCAGCGTGAAAACAATGGAAAAAATTTAAACTGACAAAATCCATGAAAGTGCAACATTAATAAATTTACTCCTCAACACAGCTACCGTATTTTCCGGCACATAAGGCATGCTTTTTTCCCCACAAACAATCTTGGAAAATCAGTCTGCACCTTATATGGTCAAGGTCAAGGGTAGGCTTTGTGTTACTCTTTAGCAATTGTTTACTAATGTTATGTTACAACTGCTTGCCAACGTCATCTCATAGGATTGTGAGCTGCCTTATGTGCCAGAAAATATGGTATGTAAAACTACTTTAAGAAAGTCTTAGTGTTAAGAAGTCAAGCACAGTGATATGATCAACAAGTGTAACACACTGATATAGGCAGTAGTAGCTTCTTAAATAGGTTGCATTAATATTTACTTTTTTTTGGTAATGTACACTCACACACACACACACACACACACATACATTAAAGGAATTAATTTAGAGAGCTGCAAAACCAGAAACAAAACTCTTCAGCTAAAAACTGAGAAATGAGTGATCCAACATTAAAACTTCTGAATCCAATTCTTTGGAGAAGCATAAAGTTCATTTTTGGTACTCTGACACTGGTATGGTCATTTAGTATGAAGGAATTCTGACAATGGAGTAAATTTTTGTTATTATTTTTTCAAAGTACAGTCACAGACAGAAATTCTTGGCCAATATCACATACACAGTGACAGTGAAAATGATAAGAAAGAGATAATGTCTCTTAAACAGAGAATAGTTTATGACAGAACAATGATTTCAGAGATGACAAGCGCTGTCTCAATCCTACAAGAAAAGTCAATAACAGTGACTCAGAGATCAGACAGGAAAAAGGGATAAACAGACTGCAGTTTCTTTGACATGATACTACACAGAAGATAAATAAAAACACTTAAAAGATAGACCAAAGTAGCAGGGAAGTTAAAGAATTAGTAAAGGAATATCTAAATATTGTAACAGAAAATAGTCTTAGTAAAAAACAATGAATTTAAATGGCCTAAAGTAAACAGCAGTGTTCAAATAGATGTTCTCTGAGGCCTGGCCCTGTTGACCACACACAAATGACCTCCCCATATATCTCAACTCATTTATGTCTCCATTATGTTAACTCTATTACAGATTAAAGACAATGAATAGAAGAGAAACTGATAAGGACTGGTAAAAATTATAAAATGGCGAGAGAAATTTAACCCAATAAATGTACAGTAATGAAAATAGGCAAAGGAACAAGGGGACTTAAAAAAATATATATTTTGGGAGAACACTTCTCAAAAATCAAAAACATTAAAATCTAGGAGTTAATATTATATATAATCTATCACTAGAAACTTGTGTAAGCCGAATCTTCTCAAAAATCAAAAACATTAAAATCTAGGAGTTAATATTATATATAATCTATCACTAGAAACTTGTGTAAGCCGAATAATGTTGGTGGCGTAAGCCAAGCAAGCTTCCAAGTATAAAGTAGAACCCAGGACCATATATAAAGAAACACCCACAGTAATTTAAATAAGACATATTTCACAGTTCTTTAGTATGCAGTATCATCAAGGAGTTCAAACCTGGCTGTACTATAAAACATTTCACCCATGAGCAGGTTTTTATCAAGCATGCTATGTACTTGGTACAGCTCACTCATGAGCGAAACTGTGCCAATAGAGACTTCCCTGCATTAAAAGGTCCAGTCACCACTTGCTAGCATTATGCCCATATTAATACAGAATTCAAACTTAAAAAAAAAAAAAATTGAAATATGAAACAAGGTTGGTAGTGGAGCTAAGAAAAAAATTAATGAAGAAAGATTAATAGAAATGGAGCTGACAAAGCTAGAAGACTGGAGAGAGAAAGAGAGAGAGAGAATTGCAACATGCAAAATGCTCAAACAGACATTATCAAGAGAAGGTGGGAAGGGGGAGGGTTTGAAATAAAATTCCCAAATGCTTCAGATACATTAAAGAAGCTTTTTAGTGTCAGACCAACAGAAAAATTAAACAGACTCGAGAGCAATACAGTTGAAGCCAAAAAATTCATGGCTTCAAACAATGATACAATATGATGAATCAGCATCACCTCAGCCAATTCAATGTTAAGAAGTGGGCCCACATGCTGAAGCTTAAAAATCAGAATTTGTCTTGTATTCAACTTTCTTCAAGCTTTTAATTTAGATGCCAGTAAATAATAATAAGGCATATCAGTCACACTTCTAATAACATGTACAGTACATCCAACAGTCTGCCCCTCAACCTTATATTCATGAAGTCTCAAAGAGTACTCTCAAAGTAGACTTCCTCATACCTCATAAACTTATTTTTTTTCTTGAGGCCTGTCATGCCTGTTACCAAACCTCAAGGATAATTTCATTGAAGACCATCCATCACTTACACCCAGTACTTAAAACTTCCATATTACAATTTCTAAAACAGTGTCTCCCATTTTAGCACTAAGCTTAAAGTCTCCATAAACAATTATTCTTACTTGACTCATAATTCCTTGATCATTCGCTTCTTACTTACCAGAATACTTCTCTTCTACACTATCACCTAAAGGAGAAGAAACACCAACTATTACAAATTTCTTACATCCCACTTTTATTCTAAGCTACTGAACTCTCTAAATATAAACATTTATAGCCTTTATTTTTTCCATACCCTCTCATTCAACATTACAACTACCATAGGTATCATAAGTATGCATAAGCATAGATAGATCCCACAGCAAACAAGACTACTCACCATAAACTATTGTTTTAAATATATAATACTGATACATACCTCAAGTCTCCTAGGCACTGATAAGGCAAAATTATAGAGGATTGAAAAGTCAACACTTTCCCACACCTGCTTAATCACGCTTGAGATTTTGGGGATAGAGGACACATCCATGCCACAAAGCATATGCTTAACGTGTTTCCAAATGTTCTCTATCAGAGAAGCCCAGTGAGTTTCCAATCATTAAAGTATAGAAAAAATCACAATAATTTTGCCAATTCTGTATGTCTTTGGCAGTATAGCAAAAGGCACCGTTTTTCATACAAAAGTTGACCTGGCATTTCTCGAATCTCTCGGGCAACTACAGTCTGCTAAAGGTGTACATATGGACATACATATTTAATACACCTACTGTACATCATACTAGCTTTAGTCTGCCTAAAATGCTCATGTAAAGGAATTTTCATAAAAATTACATAGAGATGTAATCCCAGAAAAGAATTACCACACTGTAATTCTTTGAAAAATGTTTTCACTCATTCTCTCAAACACATACAACCTAATTCTAACTCCTTCCTATTTAAACTTTCCCACTCCTCTAAACTTTGTTTTACTCCCTCACTCAGAGCAGTCTGGAATTTATTTCTAGAAAATGGTGTACACTACATACAATGTCTACATTGCTCATTACAATCCAAAAAATAAGCAAATGCCAAACAATAAAAATGGGAACTCCCTAATGATTGTAGAAGTTGTTCCAAATATGTACAATTACATAGCATGTACATTATATGTGGTAGAAGGCATGATTAGTTTAATATATTTATGCACCCTATACCCATCCTGTGGGCAGTAGTCAAAAGATTACACAGGTACATAATGGGTCCAGGGACTGGGCCAGAGAGTTTTGATAGCTGAACAAGTTACAGAAGGCCTGGGAAGAGCTTAGTTACACTTAATACTGCAAATGCAAAAGTGGCTGCCATAGCACTGTTGTCTATATGTTAATTTGCACGGCAATCGTGACTCGTGAAATCGTAATAACACGACTGCAAACAAACCAGTGTGTGAGCCAGTGGTTTATGCCCTGGCCTGGAGTTTTACAAGAACCACCTCTTCCACAGTTTGTAAGTCAATCAATCGATGCTTGAAACAAAACAATCAAGCTAATATTCATTTTCCTTTACACATTATACATCTCATCAAGCACTAATATATATTCAATAAATTTCTTTAAAAATCCAGTAATTCAGTTTTATTTTATTTTACATGCTTACTACTTAAACTTTTTCAGTACCAAAATATTACGTTCATAAAAAAAATGTCTTAATCCAATATTTAAACTTAAAAAATAACCTAAGATGTTGCCAATTCCCAATATCCACTCAAGCTAGTGGTGACAGAGCATACTATAGGGTGCAATAAAGTTTAGAGGCACCTCTGTTTGATATGTATCTGCTTTTCATATTACATGTAATTTTATATGTTAATCTGGTCATGCCCATTTCTAACATCTCTTAAAAATAATATGGCATGTTTTCTTTATATGAGTTCAATTAATCACCTTTTTTGACTGGTTTCCAATAATTTAGCAGCTACAGAATTTTCGTCGACCTGTACAATCTTCTTTTAACTACAGGTACTCCTCACTTAACAACCTACCTGTTTAATGACCACTTGCGACCAGCTCTCCGACCAATGTACTGCATGTGTATTTTACTTTGTTTTTTTAATGCCTATTTTTAATATACTAAAAATGTTATAAATGGTGCAAAGGTGACATTAAAACAATATCTAAAGATGGTTGACACAAACCCACTACAAGTACATGTACAGTGGACCCCCGGTTAACGATATTTTTTCATTCCAGAAGTATGTTCAGGTGCCAGTACTGACCGAATTTGTTCCTGTAAGGAATATTGTGAAGTAGATTAGTCCATTTCAGACCCCCAAACAAACACGTACAAATGCACTTACATAAATACACTTACATAATTGATCGCATTGGGAGGTGATCGTTAAGCGGGGGTCCACTGTACTTTAAATATCAGTAAGGGGCGGCTCCTCGCTTAACAACCAATTCACTTACCAACCTACTCTTAGGAACAGAACTCAGCTGTTAAGTGAGGAGCACCTGTAACGTAACTGCCCATTATCCTAACCTCTCCTCTATGCTTTTCATGTAAAAAAAAATTAGGCAACACAAATCATAATCTTAACCAGGATATTAGAATTAAGAAAAACTAAACTTCTGTTGCATTACAAGATTCAAGTAAGGGAAATGCATCATTGTTAAACTTTATGGTGTCAGGGGTAACAACTTGTGTGTAATAAACTTAATAAATATAAAATCCAGAACTATCTTGTATTCTGACTTTTCAATCCTAACAGGTAATATTATTTATGCAACACCATATTTATAAACAGTATAGCACTACACAGTACCTTCACTGTCACTACAATTAATTTTCACTAGGGTGGTTTGGACATTTAGACAGGATAGAGCTAAATAAAACAATGTGGAGAGTGTATAAATCTGAAGTGGAGTGAGTGATGGTGAATTTTTTTTTTTTTCCGGTCACTCTACCTCAGTGGTAGACGGCCAATGTTAAAAAAATACACAAAGATTTACAATATGGTATGTCTTCAAAGTAATATGCAGTAAATATGTAATTTAAAACTCTTATCAAAATATTCATTTAGTCCAATTAACTGCTTCCAAATTCTTTTGTTGCAGACAGCTATTTATGCAAACACAAATATCCCATTTCACATACGTATTTCACTTATAGCACTTCTGCTTCACACATTGGTTAGATGCTGCTGGAGAAAAAAGCAGCAACAACAACACTAGGATTTTCCCCACTAGCTAAGATGCAGCACTCTGGTTAACCCATGTTCTTCGAAGTCTGTTAACACTTGCTTCCAATAAGGAACATGCAATTTTTGACTCCATATTTCCATCAAAATCCAGCTTACTATGGTGACAGGTCTGTTTAATATTGCAATTTTACCCTTTCTGCATAATGTTGAATGAAGAAAAAAGTACACATGTACTTGACTAAAACATTCCATCACAGACATCAGCATGAAAATGGAAGACGTAATGAAACACATGATAAATTCAACGACGCTAAAATGACATGGGAGTAAAACATCCAGGTGAACCACAGGGATGTTAAAAAGCACTATATGTCCTCAGCATAAAGGTAGTGAAAAGTGTAATAAACCAGAAAAGGTAATGGAAATAAATTAAAGACAAACACAGATTCAAAACTCGACAGAATCAGAGAGACTAGCAACCAGACACCAGCTAATTAACCCTTAAAACTGTTACTGGCCAGTTACCTCTCCAACCCCAACTCCGCAAAAATTACTTTTCTTTCATTTTTTTTATAATGCTGTAGGATATGTTGAATCATTCACAAAAATATATGATATTTTTCGAACTTACCTTTCTACCAAGTTTTAAAGATGAACTTCCTAGTCTGGGTGTGTTGACAGTGAAAATAACTCATGGTGCCAAATTCTTTAAAATGACTATCACAAATAATTTTTTAATTATTATCTCTTTGCATTTTTTATTTACAATATTGACAGTAAATTCAATATAGATATTAAATGTGTTACTGAATGTGGTACTCCACAATCTTCTGTGCTACTACACAATCTTCTTTTTGCTGAGAAAGGAAAAAAACTGAATTTCTCCCATTTGTGAGGCCTGATAACATACTCCATCTTACGTCTGCAGTTATGCAAAAATCCAATTATTTGAGCCAGAGTATTCACCTCCCCTACTCTCCATGTTACTGGGAGAGTCACCTTATGGCCAATTATATATGGGATATATTAAAATAATTTTAACTTTTTCTCCATGGGAAAGTGGAACAGAATTCTTTCTCCGTAAGCCATGCGTGTCACAAGAGGTGGCTAAAATGCCAGGAGCAAGGGGCTAGTAACCCCTTCTCCTGTATACATTACTAAATTTAAAAAGAGAAACTTTTGTTTTTCTCTTTAGGTCACCCTGCCTCGGTGGGATACGGCCGGTTTGTTGAAAAAGAAATAATTCTAGCCTTCGGATTTACCCTCTTGTCCCATATTGATAACTAAATCATTAGTTCAAAAAACTGATCATTACTTACCTTAATGACTGCTTGTCTAATAAGCTTCATGGCTGCTTCCACATAAGTCTCCCCATCTGAGCTCTCACCTAAGGAGTCTGGTAATTTTCTTATGATTTCACAAACCTGCAAAATAAATTTAAGAAATTAAAAATATCTTAAAAACAGTTAACAATCCAAGAAAAATACCAACAGCAATTGATAGGAGTTGCGAAGTGCATCAAGGAATGCATAGTGATGACAAATGCCCGAATTAAAGAAACTGATAATATAAAAGTGAACTGACCGAAGGTAAGAGCATCAAAGACGTGACACTGACAACAGCATTCACTTGTGTACACACTTATGAAAATATTATAAAAAACAAATGACTTAGTAAGGTGACACCTAACCTCTATTTAATTATCCATTCATATCTGAATGTTTAAATGACCCAAAAAAATTGGATCCACACAATGTAATCATAAAATATATCTTATTCTTTCATTTTCTTTCTTTTCTCAGAACTAGAGAGATGCTGCTAGTGACATAGTACTAGTGATGGATATTTTCTATAACGATATGTTGTTGTTTTGCTGGGAGTGAGGGGCTAATAACCCCTTCTCTTGTATGTATTACTAAATTTAAAAAGAGAAACCTTCATTTTTCTTTTTGGGCCGCCCTTCCTTGGTGAGATGCGGCAAGTTTGTTGAAAAAAAAAATGTTATTGTTTACGGTTTACATAAGGGCAGTTGTACTATCATGTGAAAGTCACTGACTAAACATCATCTTGAATAACTTATAGAGTAAGTGATGGTAAAAGTGTTTCCTTTTTTTTGGGGTCACACTATCTAGGTGGGAGATGGTTGGCATGTTTAAAAAAAAAAATGCAAATGGTGAAATACTTTTAAGGACATTAACCTATATACCATATTAGCATTAACTCACTTTGAGAGTCTGTGCAGATATAAAGTCAACCAGTGTAGAATCAGTCTTCATTTGACATTCCCAATCTTCAACAAGCTTCTCCAGCTCCATTCCAACAAAAGCCATAACCATTTCTCTAGTGTCCAGAGATATATCAGTCTCTTTCTGTATGTAAAAAAATACATTCATATCATTTATAATTAAAATTAATTCTCAAAACATCAAACTTCAAATATTTTTATATTTATAAACAAACCAATTATTATAAGGGAAAAGCATTAAACCCTGAAGAATGAAAGGTAATCAGGTTTGATCTAAAGAAGGGGAAGATAAATCCTGAATGAACATTGAAATGAAATGACTATGGAACAATAATCTTCTCCAGACTGAGGGACTGACCACCTCAAAACTTCAAGGGTGATCGACTGATTACATCGTCTTCACGTCTTCTGCTTCTATCAACTTTTCTGTACTCGACTGAAGAAGCCTACTGTGTAGGCGAAACGTTTCGAAATAAAGATACTTAACTGCTGCATATGTGTCTTACCTAACAAGATAAATCCTGCTCCTTGAATCAAGAGACCCCTCACCTGTATTAAGGTACCTCCCCTCAGTCGAAAAAGTGATTCAACAGTTAAAAACTTACTTCTGAATTTATCCTGGATGACTGGATGTGAAGTTTCTCCAACCTAAGAAGTGTCTTATGATTTTTCATTTGCAGATGAAGTTTTTCATTCTCATGTTTGTATTTCAGAAGCTCTCTTTGTACTCTCAAAAATTCACTCTCATCTTCAATATTTGGTTTAGCTTCACAGAATGCAGGCTCAAATTCCTTACTCGGAGAACCACCAACAGCGCTTTTTAAGTGTTTAAGCTTCTCGACTTCTACTTTCAGACATATGTTTTCCAGTTCATGTTGCAACTTTTCTTCGTGCAACTTATCTGAGTACTGTAAAAGATCAGAGTATTCAGACAAATATTTATTCAATTCCTCGCACATGCACTGCAATTCCTCAGACTGACATGATACAAAAGTTTTCCAATAATTTGAGCAATTGAAGCTATTCATAGATTTATCCTTTACAGCTGAAATTTCAATATTATTGACAATTTCTTTTAACTTTTCTGTGCAATCTGGCTTATCAATCAATACAATAGCTTCCAGTGATTTTTTAAGAAGATTCATTTCGTCTTCTTGTTTTTTTAAATGATCCTCTGTTAAATGAACAGTTAGCTTTAATTCATCTAGCTGTTTTTGGAGGTCCATCTTTTTGCTTATCTCTTTCTGGTATTCTTCCAGTTTTTCCCTAATTTTAACTTTTTCAGTTTCTAATTCACCAAGTCTCCTCTTTAATTTGGACTTCTCATTCTCGAGAGATTTTACACCAAAATGTTGATCATGGACCTTGCTTTTCAGTTTCTCTATTTCATTCAGAAGCTCTTTGTTTTCTTTCTCAAGGTTATAAATCTTGTCTTCACAACATGTATCAAGTTTTTCTTCGTTTTCCTGTGGTTTAAGTGTAATTTTAGCTGAAATGTTAAATTCTTTTACAACATCTTTATCAGCATGGCCTTCAAGATGGTGATTATCATTTGTAAAACTACCACCATGCCCAGCATTTGTTTCAAAAGACGTTGAAGTTGAAACAGACACGCCAACATCACTAGTTAACCGGCGATGTGTGGATAACTGGACTTCCCTATCAAGAGCAAGTAGTGTGCTTGCCAATTCTGCCTTCATCATCTTGTATTCCTCCAACATTCTGTCACGGTCTGTCTCGCATTCATTTTTCTCCCTTTCCATGCTATCATGAGCAATTCTAGCTTGTTTCAATTCAGATACCAGAGTGTCTTTTTCAAGAGTGGCACTCATCAGAGCTCCTTCTAGAAAACCTGCATTATCTTCAGCTTCCTTTAATTTTAGTACAACATTATGCAATTTTTGTTCCACAGACATATTATGGTCACTAATTTCTTGGAACTTACCAGTTAAGCCACTAGCTGCTGCTAGTTTAGAATCTAAACTTCGAAGTTTCTCATTCAAACACTCGCACTTCTCTTCACAGTCCTCCTCTATTCTTTTTCTTTTTATTTCTACTGACTGACATTGTTCAAATAATGCTAAATATTTTTCTCGAAGTTCATCAATGTTCTTATTTTTATTTTCAGCTTCTTCAAGAGCAGAATACATCTGTGACAGATTTTCTTGAAGAATTTGACACTCTTGTTCATACTGAGCAAGTTCGTCACATCTTTTGATCAGCTGCTCATTTTCACATCTAAGATGATAAATTTCATCCTTCTGCTCTAAGCTGCTCTTGACTTCAATTTCAATCACTGGTATTTCTGTTTTCATGACTTTGATACAGTGTTTTAATTCATCTACAAGGCTTTCTCTTTCTCTATCCCAAAACTCTATTTTGCTCTGCAGTCTTTCACAGGTTAACTCGTACTCTTCAACGAGCTTTTCGCACTTATTAAGTTCTAGTTCAATTTCCATATATCTCTGTAAGGTTTCCTGATACTGAAGATTTAGATTTTCTTTGGAATCTTTACTCTTTAATAGTTCATCTGACATGATCTTCATTTGACAATTTATAGTTTCTAATTTGTTTTCTAAATTTGCCTTCTCCTCTGACAGGTTATTCACATTTTGTAATTCCAAGGCAAGGCGATTTTCAACAGAGGATCTCTTTTCAGCTTCTACTTTCAAATTTTCATTTAGTACCACAATTTCTCTCTTGAAATTTTCTGCCATGTTCTCTACTTCCACATATTTCCTATTAAGTTCTTCTATTTTCTGTTGAAAAGCATTTCTGTTAGCACATTCCTGTTTCAGACTAAGCTGTAAATCTTTCTCTCTTCCCTTACTTCCTTCTACTACCACTTTCAATTGTTCTTTCTCTGTACTCAGTTCGTGTACTAAACGTTCAAGATTCTTAAGTTTAACTTTTTCTCCTTCCAGCTGTTCTTTAAGACTAAGATTAAGATTATTAAGAGAATTCAGATTCTTTATAAGACTTGCATGATCTTCTTTCTGTGTTTTCTCCAAAGCATCAATTTGATGTGTTAGTTGAGAAAGCTCAGAATTATGTGAAGATTTTATTTTCAATAACTCTTCATGGTGGATTTCACTGAAACAAAAGAGAGAAATAAACATTAAATAATGAAAAAAAATAAGAATATGACTCAAGAAGAGTGAGCAGTAATGATATGGGCTGCTTAATACAGGTGCTTTCATATTTTCTCCTGACGTCTGTTGCCATTCAACAGATTCCACATATAGTACAGTACGTCTGTATCTCTCTATTGCCAGTATATTAAGATCAGACAACTGAAGTCACAAATTCTTCCATGCTATATTCACACATACACAACCTATCACTAATATTTTATGAATTTTTCAGCAATTAAGTTGTGTTAGGTGCTTTAACACTTAAAGGTGCTGTACATTTGAAATGTCTAAGGAAGATTCCATATGTGGTCACCACATCAGAGAGTTGGCAATGGGATCAGGCACTAAAGAGAGAGAATAGCAATTAAATAGACTACTGTACTGAGTTGGATTTCTTATTTATTTCACAGAGGATCATTAAATCCATAGGGTTACACAACACCTAGGGAAATGAGAGGGTATCTCCAAAACCTTGGATAAAGAGCGATTCAATGATATCCAAGCATCTCCCATTAAGGGAAGAGCTGGAGAGGTCTGGATGCAAGTTGGAAAAATGTATTGATGGAATAAGAATGTGGGAATGAGATGAAGGGGTTTTACTGAAGTTGGAGGGAAGTAATGAAGGTGTTGGAGTGAGGAATTGTTTGGAAATGAGTTGGAAGGAATGATTAGTAAAATGAATTGAACAAGTGTTTTAGAGTAGTTGGAGGGGTGAAATAAACTTGTGGGAGAGAGAAATAATTTAGGGGTGGGTATGAGGGATATGTTTGAGGTGTGTGTAAGGAGGGATTTGGAGGAAGTTGAAGAGGTGTATCTGAGGTATAAAAGGCATATGATAGAGTGGATAGAGGAGCAATGTGGCAGATGTTGCAAGTATATGGAATAGGTGGTAAGTTATTAAATGCTGTAAAGAGTTTTTATGAGGATAGTGAGGCTCAGGTTAGGGTGTGTAGAAGAGAGGGAGAATACTTCCCGGTAAAAGTAGGTCTTAGACAGGGATGTGTAATGTCACCATGGTTGTTTAATATATTTATAGATGGGGTTGTAAAGGAAGTAAATGCTAGGGTGTTCGGGAGAGGGGTGGGATTAAATTTTGGGGAATCAAATTCAAAATGGGAATTGACACAGTTACTTTTTGCTGATGATACTGTGCTTATGGGAGATTCTAAAGAAAAATTGCAAAGGTTAGTGGATGAGTTTGGGAATGTGTGTAAAGGTAGAAAGTTGAAAGTGAACATAGAAAAGAGTAAGGTGATGAGGGTGTCAAATGATTTAGATAAAGAAAAATTGGATATCAAATTGGGGAGGAGGAGTATGGAAGAATTGAATGTTTTCAGATACTTGGGAGTTGATGTGTCGCCGGATGGATTTATGAAGGATGAGGTTAATCATAGAATTGATGAAGGAAAAAAGGTGAGTGGTGCATTGAGGTATATGTGGAGTCAAAAAACGTTATCTATGGAGGCAAAGAAGGGAATGTATGAAAGTATAGTAGTACCAACACTCTTATATGGGTGTGAAGCTTGGGTGGTAAATGCAGCAGCGAGGAGACGGTTGGAGGCAGTGGAGATGTCCTGTTTAAGGGCAATGTGTGGTGTAAATATTATGCAGAAAATTCGGAGTGTGGAAATTAGGAAAAGGTGTGGAGTTAATAAAAGTATTAGTCAGAGGGCAGAAGAGGGGTTGTTGAGGTGGTTTGGTCATTTAGAGAGAATGGATCAAAGTAGAATGACATGGAAAGCATATAAATCTATAGGGGAAGGAAGGCGGGGTAGGGGTCGTCCTCGAAAGGGTTGGAGAGAGGGGGTAAAGGAGGTTTTGTGGGCAAGGGGCTTGGACTTCCAGCAAGCGTGCGTGAGCGTGTTAGATAGGAGTGAATGGAGACGAATGGTACTTGGGACCTGACGATCTGTTGGAGTGTGAGCAGGGTAATATTTAGTGAAGGGATTCAGGGAAACTGGTTATTTTCATATAGTCGGACTTGAGTCCTGGAAATGGGAAGTACAATGCCTGCACTTTAAAGGAGGGGTTTGGGATATTGGCAGTTTGGAGGGATATGTTGTGTATCTTTATATGTGTATGCTTCTAGACTGTTGTATTCTGAGCACCTCTGCAAAAACAGTGATAATGTGCGAGTGTGGTGAAAGTGTTGAATGATGATGAAAGTATTTTCTTTTTGGGGATTTTCTTTCTTTTTTGGGTCACCCTGCCTCGGTGGGAGACGGCCGACTTGTTGAAAAAAAAAAAAAAAAAAAAAAAGAATGAAGTTAGTAAAATATAGCAAATTACATGCCTTCAAATACTGCAAGAAAAAATTAAAAAACTTATTATACATGACATAGAAATGCACGTTACCAATACACAAAGAAAAATGTTTGACAGATTTAATGAGTTCAAAACATAATTAACTACTATTTCATGTAAACATTGATGTAATAGTCAAAGGTGGTGTCTTATTTCCATTATTAGTAATACAATATTAGCTTCCCCAGAATGACTCTAGAGCTACATATTAACAAGGAAAAACAAGGAACCCATTAAGGGTGCCTCTTTTCCAAAAACGTAGCTCCCAATTTGATAACTATTGGTTTTGGAGATGGAAAAAATAATTGTCAATTGATTAAATAATACATAATGCAAACATGAGCTTAGTGCTTTTTTTTATGAATTAAAACCACACATATTTATACATTATTATATTTATGGCAATATAAACACAAATGCAGTATAATGTGATCCTTTATTGACTACGTTTCGCCCACACAGTGGGCTTTTTCAACCCCAGGTTTTTTTTATGAATTGGGCGAAACGTAGTCAATAAAAACCACACATATTTATACATTATTATATTTATGGAGAAGTGCTAAATCCATAGGGATCACATGTCTGGAAAATGGGAGGCAATCAGTTTTCAACCAAGGGGAAAGTTAAATAACAAAAAAAGGCACAATACCAAGACTGGAATGATACACAAATAACCTGCACATAGAAGAGAGGAGCTTACGACGGCGTTTCTGTCTGACTTGGACCATTTACAAATGGTCCAAGTCGGACCGAAACGTCATGTGCGGGTTATTTGTGTAAAGGGAGAGTTGTATCAATTATGTACCCAGACCAAGAGTCCTTGACTAGCATCAAGAGACCCAAAATGAGGAGTATATATGTACATATGTACATGCTCTAAGAAGTAACAGTATACATTGACCCTGTATTCTTCTAGCACAGAGGTTCCCAACCTTGTCTATGCCCCATGCCCCTAGGAAATGTTTGATTAATGTTGCAACCCTTACAAAGGTAATATTACATTTGAAGATGAAGTCAAATTTCTTATTTTTAAATCACAAATTGAACCAAATATATTTCTGCAAGTGAACAAATTGAACTCAAAAATAAGCTTTTAACTGTCATCTCACACCCCTGGGGGTGCATGCACCTTAGGTTGGGAACCCCTGTTCTATCAGGAACTACATGTACTGTCACTGCCATAATAAGTGCAGTGCAGGTAGGACCCCCTTTACAGCATTTTGCTAATGCAGTAGTTTTCATTTATACTTGTTCATTTATTCAGACTTGCTACAATAAATATATTCACCACTCACTATAAGCTAAGAACAAAAATATTTTAAAGTAATATGTGTACTGTATATGCATTTTTTTAGGCCTAGCTCTATTGCTCACTTAATATATGATAACACGTTAAACACGTTATCAGGCTTTTACATGCTTTCAAAAATGAAAAATAGGCTATGTTTCGCTTTACAGCAATTTTAGCTTTACAGAAGTAGCCCAGAACCTAACCTGCTGTACAAGTGGGGCCCACCTGTAAATTACATCCTTATATTTACTGGTTTATTATAATTTATTAGGCATAATTAGTGTGCCATTTTGTTCTTTGGGTATTAACCATATGTTTTATTGCTCCTAAAATAAACACTAACTGACCATTTCTCAGATAAGAATTTATCTATCACCGCTACAGAGGTCAAAATCAATTTAATTAGGCAGTACCTCATCTGCTGCTTCTTGGCAGTGAGCTGCTTCTCAAACTGCTCTTCAGTAGTGGCTAGCTGCACTCGATGATTTTCTTTTGTGTGTGTCAGTTCCATTGTGATTTCCTGAAGCTGCTTCATAAGATTCTGAATCTGGAAATAAAAAGAAAATGTAAAAATTTAACATAAAAAGAGAAATAAAAAAAAAAAGGGGAGGAATAAAACTGTTTTAGTGAAGAAAAAGTTGCAGAGGAACTTATTTAAAACTTTTCACCCATGGACTGAAAAAGCCTATTCCTTTCTGCAAATATCTTTTACTACTTGTTGGCTTTGCCATTTGTCTCTAAGACAGTGTTTTGTTTTTTCTGTTTCCTCAGGAAATAACTGCACAAAATAAAGTTACACTCAGACTAGCACACAGCTATGGATAAGGGAGCGGGCAGAGATTAGGGAAAGGGGAATGTTGTGACCAAGGACATCAGATCAAGTCAAACCAGGGGATAGTTTATGTGTACCATATAGAGTAAGATATATTTAGCCAGAGATGGCACAGTCTCAAAGAAACCTGGAGATACCTGGAGAGGGTTTCGGAGGTCAATGCCCCCCACGGCCCTGTCTAAAAGTAAAGAACTGATGCCTATAAAACATGTTTCAAGAAATAAATAATAATGTGTGCAATCTGTGCTTAATTACTAAAAATATGCAACGAAAGTATTATCTATTGCAATGATATAACACTACAGTATTGCTATTATAGCACTGCATTTACTGCAGTAATACAGTGCTAACCTGTATTGTGGTCTTTTGTCAGTACTCTCTATGGAATCAATGCTGCTTTTAAGTTATGCCTATCTTTTTAAAACTCAATATTGAGTACAAATTGACATCACTATACCAAAAATAATGAAGTAAAGATGGTTTAATGGTCTTGGTAGTAATGTTGAATGTAAAGATTTTTGAGAAATCAATGAAAGCTGGAGGAACAGACATTACAAATTATAGTTTGTGTTAGTTGCAGATGCATTAAAAAATTCTGTTTTATTTTCCTCTTACAAATTTATTACCAAGGGAAGATGAAGTGATGACTTAAATTGTAGAAAATGCTAAATATGAGAGCACTGGACAGTGAAAATGTGAGAAAGGCAGTGTTGGAGGAATTAGTGGGAAGGATACAAAGTGGAGAGGGTACATAAGCACTGCAATCATTGGTTACTGCTCCTAGGAAACACTTAATATTCCTCCCAAGCAATTATAACAAATATAGTTGAGACAACTCAGATGTGGTTAAGCAAAATTTAAATTACCTAGTTAGCTTATAAAAGAAAAATACCATAATAGTTATTCCAGATGTGATCAGAGAAATTATTATACCATATGTATATTATAAATGTTGTGAATATGTAAAATACAGTGGACCCCCGGTTTACGATATTATTTCATTCCAGAAGTATGTTCAGGTGCCAGTACTGACCGAATTTGTTCCCATAAGGAATATTGTGAATTAGATTAGTCCATTTCAGACCCCCAAACATACACATACAAACGCACTTACATAAATACACTTACATAATTGGTCGCATTGGGAGCTGATCGTAAACCGGGGGTCCAATGTACGTACTGTGTTAATATAAAAAAAAAATTGTAAAATAAAATTAGCAATCTATTTCAATGTATGGAAACACTGTACTATGCATACAAATAATGTAGCCTAAGTACTGCACATAACAGCATTAATAATTTTCATTCAGGTGGTAAAATGGGTTTTCTGAATGCAACGTACCTTACAGTAGCTGTAAGCTACTGTAAGGTATGTCTTGCGCTGAATGACCCACATGGGTTTAGCGCTTAAAATTAATACGTATATATTTTCTCTCAGAGGGGTGGAGATATTTTAATTTTTGAACTGAAGTGTAGGCATGCCTCTGGCAAGACAGTGATGGAATGAGTGATGATGAAGGTGTTTCTTCATTCTCAGGTCACCCTGCCTTGGTTGGAGACAGCCAATGTGTTAATAAAAAAAGAAAATTCTCTTGTCATGCGGCTTTTCTCCCTTTCCTTGAATTAGATCTAAAAATACAGCTAACAAATTAACAAAAAATCTTTTTTATTAAAAAAATGTACAATCCTTTTTTAGCAAGAATTACTTACTTCGTAAGATGATTTCTCTTTAGCAATTTGTTCTCTCTGAATTATTCTCTGTGTTTCCTCCTCAACTTCTTTCAGTTTATCCTCAGCCATCTTTTCTGCAGCATTCAAATTATTTTCCAGTGCCTTGTTTTCATTTTGCAATTTTAGTAAGTCATCTTCCTTGCGCTTACACTGGTCTTCCATCATTTCTCTTTCTTTATACCACTTGGAAGACAACTCTTGTAACTCAGCATCCTGACGATTTTCTAGCTGCTGCATTCTAGTCTTAAGACCTGAGTTTTCTTCTTTTAATTTCTCAATTATGTCTTTATTTTCATTTAGTTCACAGCCCAACTTATCAGCATTTGACTTTATTTCCTGAGACTTCTGAAGAACATGTTTATACTGACACTCAAGGTGACCATATTCCTCATTTTTCTGGCTAAGCTGCCTAGTAAGTTGTTCTAGCATCTGTTGGTCTTGTGCTCTATTTTGCTGAATGTAGATCAACTGATAAAAACAGAAGAGAGTTCATAAAATATAACACCTTCAAAAGAATGATGATATAGTATTTTTAAAGTAATTACACAACACAGTACAGTAAACCCACTTATAAGGTGACCTCATATAGTGCAATTTTTTTAACATGACAAAGATTAAAAAAATTGAAAGTGTGCAGAAATTCATATTAAACACCATAAAGAGTGAAATAATCAGATAACATGCAAAATTTTGTACTATCTGCTATAGGTTTCTATAGAATCAAGTTATATGCAAAATCTAGACATTATGTGCCACAGAATTTTCCCCTTCCAACCCATATTAGACCTAATACAGATAGAAAAATAAAAATTAAAATAAGATAAATAATGCACACAAAGACACAAACATTCAGTATCTGAAACATTAAACAACATCAAAGGGCCAAATTAAACAACAGCATAATACAATACCGTCAGTATTAAACTTCTTTTACGAGACAATTTCAAATAGTGTCAGATATTAAAGTTTCTTTTACATAGGCCATTTCCTACAATAGATGGGCGATCCAAAAAGAAAATTTATAAATCCTTCAATACTTATAGCAGTATATAGACACCATACCTTATTTTTTAGCTGCAGATGTTCATGTTGACTTATCCCAGATGACCAGTTCTTATTTAACAGACTGTCAGTAGTCTCTTTCAGCTGCATCTTTAAAGTTTCAATTTCTCTTGCAGATGTTTCAGTCTGCTGGAGGACATCTGCTTGCAAGTCATCTTGATTCTGTATACATTCAGCTAGTCTTGTCTGCAGCTTGCCTATCATCTGATCCCGCTGGTTAACAGCACCCTGGAATTCTTGAATCTGCAGCAAAGAAACTTTCTATATACACACAGATCATATTGGCTATGGAATAAAAATTATTAGTGTTAACTGCTTTTCATACAACTAAATAAGTGGTGAAGATATTGCACAACACACTAAATGATGAACATTAGGACAAGCTAAAGTGCATCATGACTTGTTCAATCACTACAAAGTGGTGACTGAACAAATCATTGGTGATTTAAAGAGTTATCCAGAATGACTTATTGGATCTGTAAGAGGCAAAACCCTAGCATGAGCCCAAACACATTTAACTGTAAGAAGCAACATTTATACCTGCCCAAAGCATTTACACAGACAAGCATGAAGAAACTAACTTTAGCCTCTTTGGTCTGGGATGCCACTCTCACTCTGTACTAATGAGTATGTAATGAAAGACTTTTTCAAAAATAGACTTCTTCACTTGTAGTGTATATCTGCGTGAGAGCAAGATTTTACCAGCTTCGAAAAAATAATAATGGGCATTACTTGATAGCAGCCTTTGTATTGGCAGACAAATTTTTGCAACAGGTGTTTATATAACAAACATCACATCTAAACTTGACTTATGTAACCAGCTAGCAAAGTAACAAGTTCATTAGTCTTTGTAGCAGCACAAATACATTCACAGAACACTAAACCCATGAGGGGCATACAATGCACATCGTAATACGAGGCTATAATGTTCAGTCTAAGGAAGGGGAGGTTAGGTCCAATTCCTTAGATCAAGACCCATTCTCAACCTGCAATGATGCAGATATAGGAATAATTTCACTAGGTACTTCCAGAACCCCTCATGAACTTCATTAAGGTTACCTAAGCTAGAACCATGCATAATTTACACTGAGACAGAATTCCAAGAGCACTGCTTGCTACTTCTCTATACAACAGTACTGTATAGTCCTTGTGGCTTAGCGCTTCTTTTTTATTATAATAATAATAATAATCTATACAACAGTACTGTATATCATAAATGGAGAATAATCCCACATCATAGCAGTTACTAATATTTTTCACTGCAAAACTGAACAAGCTTCATTATTAAGCAAAACATTTTTAGTTTGCTACACCAGCAATACTGTATTACATACAGAACTGGGTAGATCTAATTGGTAACCACCGAGAGAGGAAAAAATGTGGAAAATGCCAAGGAAATGGCTGAGGAAACACTGTCGCACTGGAACTACAATTAATTGTTCCCAATTAGAGTAATTAGTCGGACATCAGGACAGCATCAGTATTTTGAAATTTTTGCATTTTTTAGCATTGCTGATATTCAAAATGTGGACTTATCGACATCCTTCTGTATTATCATTATGACTTCTACTACAGTTCTATACTTCTACCATTATAATGTGCAAGTCAGCATCTCACATCAATGTCTCATGCACTGACCTGCTAATAGTATATCAACAGTTGTACTGTATTAATAGGTATTAGTATAGCATATTAAATATATCTGACACACAAACTATTTATCCAATAGAGACAGAGGCTGAGAATTTTTTTTTGTGTGTGTGTAATAATACAGTGCTAAACAGAGTACAGTACTTTGGGTTATTTAAAAAAAAATGCCAACAAACCTTTGCTTTGTACTTCTCTATGACTGTCTTTGAATTGGACGAGGAAACAGTATTTTGGATCTTCAATTTGTAGTTTTCATTCTGGAGAGCTTCAATTGTTTGCTGATGTGCTGTGCATGAAGGCAAAAAAAAAAAAACAGTATGATTGTTTGATTTTTATACACTACCACATTAATATTTTTAAATATCCACACAGCATATACTTGAAGACACAAATGGTCCAAGAATATGTATAAAGGTACACAAATTTGCAGAGAAAGTTTTGCCTGTGGAGAAAGTGAAACCACCTTTAAGTTCCTATTTGCAAATTGTGCCTTCCTTTATAGTATATATTTAAATTGAAAAAATTGTCTAGTTTCTTAAATAGTTTCTACAGCAGATTACACACAATATAAAAAATTTAATTAAAATAGTGTACTAAACTGAAGTAAAATATCAAACAATGCCATTCACAAAATTAAAAGTATGACCAAATTTACTGTAGTTTAACATTATAAAAACAATTTTGGACATAAATATAATGTAGGTAATGAATAAAATACTGTAACAGATTGTCAAGATTTGCACAAGCAGAGAACTGAACTAACAAAATAAAGAGAGGTAAATGTAAATGTAATAAGTATTCCAGTATAAAATACTGAAATACTTGTACAGGTCAGCCATCACTAATCCAGCATCATTGGGACCTGTAGTGTGCCAGATTTGTGAGTTTGCCGAATTACAGTGATTAGGTTAGAATACACTACACTTAATTAACCTATCAATAGACTCTGCTACATCTTCCTCATTTTCATCACTCCTTTCTCTTCCACTGGCTTGCTGCTGTGGATTTACAACCATCTGCACAATTTGTGAGTCACTATAATGATGAAATCTGAAATTATGCTAGCCGAAATTAGTGCCGGATTACTGGAACCAAATGACTGACTGCCGGATTAGTGATGGCCGACCTGCACTGTATTAATGTCCCTCTATACTCACAATATATTTCATCTTGTACTTGGTCTCCGGATGACTGGATGGCTTCCTCAGCTCCAGTGACAATACCTTCCTCCCAATTCATCTGAGTTGACAGTTTTTTTTAAGTTTAAGGAGCATAAATATTTAAATAATTATTTTTTTTACTAAATTATGTTCCACTGTATATAAAAGGTACAAAACTATAATGGCCTTTAGTATCAGTCACATCCTCCCTCACGACACTCTCGTACTAACTCGCATCATCTCGCTTTATCAGTCATTGAATGACCATAGCATTCTCCATAAAAGATAATGTCATTGTAAAAAGCTTAATCTTCTTAGCTCACTTTGAAGGGTGTAATGCCAACAATGTTTCACTCAAAACAGAGCCTTCTAAAGTCATGGTTTTAAAAGCAAAATGTTGTTCAATTAAACACTTGGTATGCATACTTGTGTCTTTATCCATGATGTTTAAGGTTGAATGAGCTTGTGTTTAATCAGCTAAAATCCAAGTACTGTATTTTGAGACTTGATACCAATATCAGACATCATAGCAAATGTTAACTTCCATAATTATTTCAGTAACCTACTCATAACAAATAAATACAGTGGACCCCCGCTTTACGATCAGCTCCCAATGCGACCAATTATGTAAGTGTATTTATGTAAGTGCATTTATACGTGTATGTTTGGGGGGTCTGAAATGGACTAATCTAATTCATAATATTCCTTATGGGAACAAATTCGTTCAGCACTGGCACCTGAACATACTTCTGGAATGAAATAATATCATAAGGCGGAGGTCCACTGTACTGAAGTCTTAGGAAGAATACTCCTGAAAACAGTATACCCTGTTATCACGTAATTGCTACTACTGTACATGAAAGAACATAAGAAAGGAGGAACACTGCAGCAGGCCAACAGGCTTGCTGCAGTGTTCCTCCTTTCTTATGTTCTTATGTAATGGAGGAGGGACACTGAAACATGCCTTCTCAAATCCATCCTTATACATTTGCCCAACCTATTACCTAACTTTTTATGCTACCCTTTGAAGTGACCACAGACACTCGATTGACTCTAAAAGAGTTTTGGAAAGCCATAGCTTTAACCACTGATGAGCTGTATGAAGGAATTTCTTTCTGCAAGCCGTGCTGGTGACTGTTACAATGACATGAACCACTTTAGACAAATCATAAAGGAACGAGAGGTAGTGACTCCAGTGGCATTAAAAGAAGAAGGGAAGTAACCCCAGAAAAGAACTTGCTGACTAAAATTAACATTTTTTTGTTTGCACGGATTAATTTTATTTCCATTATTTCTTATGGGGAAAATTAATTCGCATAGCGAACCACATGTTCGCTATGCGGGGGTCCACTGTAATATATAACTGAAAACAGTATACCCTGTTATCACGTAACTACTACTACTTTCTATTTTTTATGCTACCCAAGCCATAGCTTTTGTAACCTTTCTTTCTCATGTACCAGCTGACTTTTCCACATGTATAACTACTACTACTACTTCTACTTGTACTACACCTCACTCAGCCTACATATACCCTCCGTGTCCATGTATTGTTTGTAACGGCTTAACAAAGCTCCTGGAGAGCTAAACGTTGCCACAATAAAATGCCCCATTAGTTACATTTGTGTCCTTTTACTTAACCCTTTCAGGGTTTCGGACGTACTAATACGGCTTACACACCAGGGTTTTTAACGTACTAGTACGTCTAAATTCTAGCGCCTTCAAATCTAGTGAAAGCTGGTAGGCCTACATATGAAAGAATGGGTCTATGTGGTCAGTGTGCGCAGTATAAAAAATATCATGCAGCACACAGTGTGTAATGAGAAAAAAAAAATTGACCGTGTTTTTGGATTAAAACAGCAACTTTGCACTGTATTTTTGTATGGTATTTATTGTTGTCTTCTAGTTTTCCTGGTCTCATTTTATAGAATGGAAGACATATTGACATATTACAGAAATTGAGATGATTTTGACTGGTTTTACAATGAAAAGTACCTTGAAATTGCGCTCAAATTAGCAAAAATGTTCGATTTTTACCAAAGTTCAAAAGTAAACAAATCATGCCAAGCGTCCAATACACGTCAACTGGCGAATCTAATATTCTTTCACAAGTGTGCCGATATTATTTATACCATTTCTACACTAATGCAGTAGTCTGCATAACAGTAAATCTTCTATTTTTTGTGAGAATAAAAACTCAAAGTGGAAAGCAAAAGAATGTAAGAGGGGTGTGGGAACGTGAATAATGAACAGAGGAAATGTTGTTTTAGTGCCAGGAATGTCTTTTTTGTTTATTCTGGACCCTATTTGGAAATTGGTATCTTTTGAAATTTGTGTGAAATTGGCAAAATTGTTAAATTCTGACCACTGTATTGGATAGTTTAAATCGGTAAATGGGTGGTTTCTTGTACTCATTCGATAAAAAAAAATGGAGTTCTAGTGAAATAGTTATGATTTTTGTTGACTAGTACACTGGAATTGGCCAAAAATAGATCTGAAAGTGGGCAAAATCGCCGATGCGTAAACATCGTCGAGACCACTAATTTTGTGAGAGCATAATTTCGTAAGTTTTCCATCAAATTTCATACTTTTGGTGCCATTATGATCGAGAAAAGATTCTCTATCTTTTCATCATAAGAACAAAATAATTTTTTTTTGAAATTTGGGCGACCCTGAGAACAAGTCTGGAAGAGGGCCTGGGGACCCTGAAAGGGTTAACATAATTGTATTTACATGTACCTGGAGTATACCTAGAGGGTGTTATAGAGTCAACATCCCTATGACCCAGCACATGACCAGGCCTCATGGTGGGTCAGGGCTTGTTACTGCTGGCATCTTAAGTCAGGTACGAACTTTAGATGCCTGTCCAGCTCCCTCTTGAAGACAGCCTGGGGTCTATTGGCAATCCCTTTTATGTACGCTGGGAGGCAGATGAACAGTCTTGGGCCCCTGACACTTACTGTGTTGTCTCTTAGCATACTCATGACACTCTTGATTTTCATTGGAGGGATGTTTCACCACCTGCCGAGTCTAATGCTTTCATAGGGAATGATTTTTGTGTGCAAATTTGGGACTAGTTCCTCTAGGATTTTCCAAGTGTATATTATGATGCATCTCTCTCGCCTGTGTTCCAAAGAGTACAGGTCAAGGAACGTCAACTATTCCCAGTAATTTAGGTGCTTTATGGTACTTATACTTGCAGTGAAAGTTATCTGTACAATCTCCAGGTCTGTAGTTTTGCCTGCCTTGAAAGGGGCCATTAGTGTACAGCAGTATTCTATCCTAGAGAAAACATGCAATTTGAAGAGAATCATCATAGGCTTGGTGGCCTTAGTTTTCAAGGTTTCATTATCCATCCTGTCATTTTCCTAGCAGATGTAGTACAGACATTGTTGTGATCTTTGAAAGTGAGATTCTCTGACTTTATCACTCCCAGGTCCTTCACATCAGAGGCGTCGTAAGGGGGGGGGCTGCCCCGGGTGACACCATTTAGGGGGTGACACCATAGAGCCTCTAAAGAAGGTGATGCTAATGTACAAAACAGTGCTGCACCAACATAAGAGAAGAATCCTTCATTTCTATATAGCCTATTATATATTAACAAAGTACAAATAAGCCTATATAGGGAAAATCATTGATTTTGATGATATGATAGAGGATTTTGCATAATTGAAGGCAAGAAAATGTAAGATCAGATTCACTGAGATGTTACCTGTACACAAGGTCAAATGTAAGATCAGATTCACTGAGATGTTACCTGTATTTAAGGTCAAATGTAAGATCAGATTCACCGAGATGTTACCTGTACTCAAGGTCAAATCGGAACTAGTGTTTATCTGATATTGCAATGTTTTTCTTTATTTTTCAAGTTTTTTTTTTTTTTTTTCATTGTTGAAGCTGAATAAATGTAGGATCTGTTGCCTGTACTCAAAGTGGTATTTGAGTTTATGTTTCCTCAATATTCCTCAATATTCTCCTGTTTGGTTAAATGACTCTTAAATGTTCTCTTTGCTAAACATTAGTCACTCACTGGTCATACAGTAGTGACATAATTGGAGTTTACCCCCCCATCCCCCTGTCCTTGAATTTCATGGGGGTGACGCCAAAGATACCGCCCCGGATGACACCACAGATTCTGCCCCGGGTGACACCAGAGATTCCACCCCGGGTGACACCAACTCTAGCGACGCCTCTGCTTCACATTACTTTCTCGCTCAATTGTGTGGTTGGAATTTGTTTAATACTCCAATACAATTTTTATTTCCTCGAATTTTCCATAGGGGAGTAATTTAAACACGTCTTCACTGAATTTCACATTGTTTTCTGAGGCTCATTTAAAGACTTGGTGAATGTCCACAGGAGACTTACAGTGTCCTTGGTGGATGGCACTGTCATGCAAATTATTTATTTTATTTGGTCCTTGAGAGATAAGTAAGCTTATTTGGCCACAGGTAAATAAGCAAGTTTATTCAGGTATACCTGGAGTTTACCTGGAGAGAGTTCTGGGGGTTAACGCTCCCGCGGCCCGGTCTGTGACCAGGCCTCCTGGTGGATCAGAGCCTGATCAACCAGGCTGTTATTGCTGGCTGCACGCAATCCAACGTACGAGCCACAGCCCGGCTGGTCAGGTACCAACTTTAGGTGCTTGTCCAGTGCCTGCTTGAAGACTGCCAGGGGTCTATTGGTAATCCCCCTTATGTATGCTGGGAGGCACTTGAACAGTCTCGGGCCCCTGACACTTACTGTATTGTCTCTTAACGTGCTAGTGACATCCCTGCTTTTCATTGGGAGGATGTTGCATCGTCTGCCGAGTCTTTTGTTTTCGTTGTGAGTGATTTTCGTGTGCAAGTTCAGTACTAGTCCCTCTAGGATTTTCCAGGTGTATATAATCATGTATCTCTCCCGCCTGCGCTCCAGGGAATACAGGTTCAGGAACTTCAAGCTCTCCCAGTAATTGAGGTGTTTTATCTCCGTTATGCGCGCCGTGAAGGTTCTCTGTACATTTTCTAGGTCAGCAATTTCACCTGCCTTGAAAGGTGCTGTTAGTGTGCAGCAATATTCCAGCCTAGATAGAACAAGCGACCTGAAGAGTGTCATCATGGGCTTGGCATCCCTAGTTTTGAAGGTTCTCATTATCCATCCTGTCATTTTTCTAGTAGATGCGATTGATACAATGTTATGGTCCTTGAAGGGGAGATCCTCCGACATGATCACTCTCAGGTCTTTGACGTTGATTTTTCGCTCTATTTTGTGGAAGGAATGTGTTTTATACTCTGATGAAGTTTTAATTTCCTCATGTTAACCATATCGGAGTAATTGAAATTTCTCATCGTTGAACTTCATATTGTTTTCTGCAGCCCATTGAAAGATTTGGTTGATGTCCGCCTGGAGCCTTGCAGTGTCTGCAATGGAAGACACTGTCATGCAGATTCGGGTGTCATCTGCAAAGGAAGACACGGTGCTGTGGCTGATATCCTTGTCTATGTCAGATATGAGGATGAGGAACAAGATGGGAGCGAGTACTGTGCCTTGTGGAACAGAGCTTTTCACCGTAGCCGCCTCGGACTTTACTCTGTTGACTACTACTCTTTGTGTTCTGTTTGTGAGGAAATTATAGATCCATCGACCGACTTTTCCTGTTATTCCTTTAGCACGCATTTTGTGTGCTATTACGCCATGGTCACACTTGTCGAAGGCTTTTGCAAAGTCTGTATATATTACATCTGCATTCTTTTTGTCTTCTAGTGCATCTAGGACCTTGTCGTAGTGATCCAGTAGCTGAGACAGACAGGAGCGACCTGTTCTAAACCCATGTTGCCCTGGGTTGTGTAACTGATGGGTTTCTAGATGGGTGGTGATCTTGCTTCTTAGGACCCTTTCAAAGATTTTTATGATATGGGATGTTAGTGCTATTGGTCTGTAGTTCTTTGCTGTTGCTTTACTGCCCCCTTTGTGGAGTGGGGCTATGTCTGTTGTTTTTAGTAACTGTGGGACGACCCCTGTGTCCATGCTCCCTCTCCATAGGATGGTAAAGGCTCGTGATAGGGGCTTCTTGCAGTTCTTGATGAACACGGAGTTCCATGAGTCTGGCCCTGGGGCAGAGTGCATGGGCATGTCATTTATCGCCTGTTCGAAGTCATTTGGCGTCAGGATAACATCGGATAGGCTTGTGTTAACCAAATTTTGTGGCTCTCTTATAAAAAATTTATTTTGATCTTCGACTCTCAGTCTGGTTAGCGGCTTGCTAAAAACTGAGTCATATTGGGACTTGAGTAGCTCACTCATTTCCTTGCTGTCATCTGTGTAATTATCATACATAGCAGCATATGTGTAGAGAACCTGGGATAACCCAAAAAAAAAAAGCAGATTATTACTTTTATGGTGATTATGATTATAATCATGGGGAAGTGCTAAACCCGTAGGATTATACAGTGCCTGTGGGGGGAGGATGGAAGGTATTCAGGCTCAATTCAGGGAACTGCAGCACAGACCCAATTCCCTAGATCAAGAGCCCCTCACCAGTGTCAAGGAACCTCCCTTGAGGGGACTTTTATGGGGAAAGTGATAAACCCGTTGGGGTCACGTAACGCCTGGTGGACTGGAAGGAATTAACACTAAAAAAGGGAGTCAGCCCAACTCCATGAGCCCACAAGAGGCACCTAGAAATAGGCCGCTGTCTTGACAGTAGGCCTACCCACTCACCCCAAAATAGGCGCAAGTGACACCAACTCCCCCCCCCCCCCATAAAAAACCACCTCAAACTCCAAAATTTAACGAGCACAGCTGGTATTTATGTTACCTGTAGCTTCCCTCCCTCCTGGTACTCCCTCCCAGCTGCAGTATCCATCACAATAAGTATAATAAGCAGGTAGACATGACTAAATACACCAGCCAGTCGTCCCTCTCCAAGTATTTGTTGACTTGTCTCTCCACACACAACTACATCTTTTTAAATTATAATATATCAACTTTTCTTATTATTATATTTTTCTTATTATATATTTATTTAACTAATTCTTATTTTATTGTTATTAAGTAGAAGTAATGTAATTTAAATTATAATAGAACTATATTTTGAATTTTTTTCTTATATTTTCGTTCATCGTTATAATTCAATGAATTATTTAAAAAAAAATATTGCTTATAATATATTAATATATAAATAAGAAAATTCACTGAGGATCAACAAAAATTGTAAGAGAAATAATAATAAAGAGTAAAAATAAATAGAAATTTTGCGAGGCTAAATAATGACAAATACAAATAAAGGCAAACTGAAAAAAAACAGGAAACAGAACGATAAATTTAGAAAAAAAATAAGAAAGTGGCCCTAAACAATTAATATTATGAAGACCCACAAAAAATATTGTTATATAATATATCATAGACGTTAATATAAAGAAAAAGACACATAAAAATACTGGGAATTTGAAAATGGGATGATTTAGTTTATGTGATGGACATTATAACTGTTGCAAGTAGTTGTTATTTTGTCATATAAAGTTTTTAATTATTTTATTTTCGTACATATATATATATATCCATAGTAATCTAAATAAATTACAATGAAACCACTAATAATTACATTTTAAAACTAATAAATAGAACCTTTTATATACTTACAATTTAGTAACAGATTCTCTCTCTCTCTCTCTCTCTCTCTCTCTCTCTCTCTCTCTCTCTCATATATATATATATATATATATATATATATATATATATATATATATATATATATATATATATATATATATATATATATATATATATATATATATATATATATATATATATATATATATATATATATATATATATATATATATATATATATATATATATGTCGTGCCGAATATGTAAAACTGGTCAATTAGCAACAACTCATTTAAAATTAAGTCCTTTCTAAAATTTTCTCTTATACGTTTAAAGATATATTTTTTTCAATAATGTTAATGCAAAAAATTATAATTTTGCTCCAAAAGAATCTTAGAAAACTTACCTAACCTTATTATAACAAGAACAATTTATTTTAACCTAACCCAACTAAATATATTTTAGATTTGTTTACAATAATTTAATACTAAACAAACTCAGTGAAATAATTTTTTTTCGTTAGGTTCAGAATGATTTTGGCGAAATTATTGCATACACAAATTTTCACTTGTCCTATATGGCAAGATGAGCGTTGCTATTTAAGCCAAGATGGCAAGTTCTGCCTATTCGGCACGACATATATATATATACAAAACAACCACTCTGAAAAAATAGAGAAATTCCAAGCGCTTTCGTGACTACTCACATTATCAAGGAACTATGAAAGTAAAGCATCCAAGGAAGCTATATAAGGGGTCAGGCCAGCACCCGTTGTGGGATCTGATAGTGAGGTGCTGGCCTGACCCCTTATATAGCTTCCTTGGATGCTTTACTTTCATAGTTCCTTGATAATGTGAGTAGTCACGAAAGCGCTTGGAATTTCTCTATTTTTTCAGAGTGGTTGTTTTGCATATTCCGAAATCACCTGTTTACTGTGATCTTATTGCATATATATATATATATATATATATATATATATATATATATATATATATATATATATATATATATATATAAAATACCTGGTAATATCTTTCCCAGCGAGAACCACATGCCTACAGTGCCTATCAGTGCCAACTGCAAGCTTTTAGTGTACACACATGATAATGCTTTGTTAATATCAGGTAAAGACCCAAAAGACATTGCTAATGCCCCATCACTAGAACCAGAGTCCTGTAGTAAATGGTTAGTAGACAACCAGCTATCACTACACCTCGGAAAAACGGCAGCCATACTCTTTGGCTCAAAACATAAATTGAAAAGGGTGAATCATTTTAACGTCCAGTGTATTGGGGAATCCATTATTACAGTAAATTCAGTGAAATACCTGGTAATCCCCTTTGACCCAAGCATGTCAGGAGGAGTAACAGGGAACAATGTTGTAAAGAAAGCGAATGCCAGACTAAAGTTCCTCTACAGACCAAAGTTTCTCTACAGACCAAAGTTTCTCTACAGACCAAAGTTCCTCTACAGACCAAAGTTTCTCTACAGACCAAAGTTCCTCTACAGACCAAAGTTTCTCTACAGACCAAAGTTCCTCTACAGACCAAAGTTTCTCTACAGACCAAAGTTCCTCTACAGACCAAAGTTTCTCTACAGACCAAAGTTTCTCTACAGACCAAAGTTTCTCTACAGACCAAAGTTTCTCTACAGACCAAAGTTTCTCTACAGACCAAAGTTCCTCTACAGACTAAAGTTTCTCTACAGACCAAAGTTCCTCTTCAGAACAAAGCTCCTCTACAGACCAAAGTTTCTCTACAGACCAAAGTTTCTCTACAGACCAAAGTTCCTCTACAGACCAAAGCTCCTCTACAGACCAAAGTTCCTCTACAGACCAAAGTTCATCTACAGACCAAAGTTTCTCTACAGACCAAAGTTCCTCTTCAGAACAAAGTTCCTCTACAGACCAAAGTTTCTCTACAGACCAAAGTTCCTCTACAGATCAAAGTTCCTCTACAGACCAAAGTTCCTCTACAGACCAAAGTTCCTCTTCAGAACAAAGCTCCTCTACAGACCAAAGTTCCTCTACAGACCAAAGTTTCTCTACAGACCAAAGTTCCTCTACAGACCAAAGTTTCTCTACAGACCAAAGTTTCTCTACAGACCAAAGTTCCTCTACAGACCAAAGTTCCTCTACAGACCAAAGTTCCTCTACAGACCAAAGTTTCTCTACAGACCAAAGTTTCTCTACAGACCAAAGTTCCTCTACAGACCAAAGTTCCTCTACAGACCAAAGTTCCTCTACAGACCAAAGTTTCTCTACAGACCAAAGTTTCTCTACAGACCAAAGTTCCTCTACAGACCAAAGTTCCTCTACAGACCAAAGTTCCTCTACAGACCAAAGTTTCTCTACAGACCAAAGTTCCTCTACAGACCAAAGTTCCTCTACAGACCAAAGTTCCTCTACAGACCAAAGTTTCTCTACAGACCAAAGTTTCTCTACAGACCAAAGTTCCTCTACAGACTAAAGTTTCTCTACAGACCAAAGTTTCTCTACAGACCAAAGTTTCTCTACAGACCAAAGTTCCTCTACAGACCAAAGTTCCTCTACAGACCAAAGTTTCTCTACAGACCAAAGTTTCTCTACAGACCAAAGTTCCTCTACAGACCAAAGTTCCTCTACAGACCAAAGTTCCTCTACAGACCAAAGTTCCTCTACAGACCAAAGTTTCTCTACAGACCAAAGTTTCTCTACAGACCAAAGTTTCTCTACAGACCAAAGTTTCTCTACAGACCAAAGTTTCTCTACAGACCAAAGTTTCTCTACAGACCAAAGTTTCTCTACAGACCAAAGTTTCTCTACAGACCAAAGTTCCTCTACAGACGTTGTATGACCCTGTTAGGCTTAGCGCTTCTTTTTAATAATAATAATAATAATAATAATAATAATAATAATAATAATAATAATAATAATAATAATAATAATAATAATAATAATAATAATAATTCATCAGACAGGCGTAGTGTCTACCAACTGAGGCTCATAGGACCCTATTAGTCTAGCTCTTATACAATGTATTATAGGCCACTCTTGCTCTTCATGGAACTCTGCCTTAGCAAAAAAACTGAAAGACAGAGTATAAATCAGCCAGAACAAAATGGTGAGATTCATCCTGGACCAGGTTCCTGGAGAACATGTAAGCCAGGATGAATTACAACTGGATATGTTGAATGTTGAAGACAGAGTAAATCAACTAAAGCTAAATTACGTTTATAAAATTGCTCACAACCAGTGTCTCCAGTATCTTACTGCTAATTTTGTTAAGGTCGGAAACTAAAGCAATTACAAACCTAAGGGAAGGGAGAAGAACTTTGCAATACCTACAGTCAGTGGTCAGTCTTCAAAGACTTTTCTGTACTTCAGTAAAAGAGTGGAATAGACTGCCTGCACATGTCAAAGCCTGTCATAGCATTAGCCAGTTCAAGAAGAGAACTAAAATATACCTCATGAATAAGGATACAGAAAGTGAGGAGAGTGATTTCTCGTATGAAAATAACTAATTTTACCGCTCCACTAGTACATCTTCTTTTATTGTAACTGCTTTTACATAGTTAAGAAACTTACCTGTTTTTAATTTGTAATTATAAATAATAATTATCACAAGGACCCTAATGAAAATAAATGACTCTGTCTGACTTTACTGGGTTATCCTAGGTTCTCCACACATATGCTGCTGTGTATGATAATCTAGGGTTCTGGTGGCCTGGTGGCTATAGCTCTCGCTTCACAGGGCGAGGTTCTGGGTTCGATTCCCAGCCAGGGTAGAAACATTGGGTGCATTTCTTTACACCTGTTGTCTATGTTCACCCATCAGTAAAATGGGTACCTGGGAGTTAATGGACTGGTGTGGGTCGCATCCTGGGACAAAACTGACCTAATTTGAGGGAAATGCTCAGCATAACAAGAGGTTTTCTATATAGTAGTATGTCATTGATGTCAGCTATAGTCTGTATACCTTGTTCATGTACTGGTAGTAAATAAAGATGATTATTATTATTATTATTACTAACATAGGGAAGCTGGGCTCGATACAGCGTAAGCTTAAGTAACCCTTATAAACCCAACAAACAAAACATTTGTCTCCGTGGTGGCCCTTAACAATAACAATAATAATAATAACACCTGAACACATACACAAAATATATATAATTATGCACAAAATGTGTGATTAAGAAGAGATAGACTCAGACTAGTGAGAGCGAAGTTTGAATAAAATATATTTATACCATGAAATATGCTGAGAAAAACGAAGGTGAGGTTAAAATTAATTAATCCAATGGACGCCAATGGAAATAAGTGACTGACTTTTTTTTTTTTTTTGGTTATCCCAGGTTGTCTACACATTTGCTGCTATGTATGATAATCTATGTAACTGTATTTATGTGTACCTGTACCTGAATAAACTTAATTAGTAACCCTTTTGTGGAGGTGTCTTGATGCTGGTGAAGGTCTCTTGATTTAAGGCACTGGAGCTATCCTCCTCTTCCTTGGATCAGATCTAATTGCCAATATAAAATATACATTTCTTGTGTTTTTATTTAGATTAGTGTTATAAAAATATAAGTAATTTGCATTCATAATGATTTGGATATTTCCACAAGTCCTCAAACTAATTTAGTTCCCTCTAAAGTTTCTTGTAAGTTTATTCAGGTACAGTTACACATAAATACAGTTACATAAATTATCATACAAAGCAGCATGTGTAAATTACCTGGGATAACCCAAAAAAAGTCAAAGTGATTTATTTCCATTGGGGTCTTGATCTTCCGTCATAGCAGATGGACAATCGAGTTGTCTCCATTTTTTTACAAAAAAATGACTCGTACATAAATTCTGTATGATATTATTATGTAAATATAGTAGGTCAATAATATTTTGTTTTCCAGGCTGCACCATTCCAGTCGTTCACCTTCGTATAGTACATGATCGTGGCTTCCACAAATATGCTTGTGATTTCTGCCGGAAGAGTTTTGATACTTCTGAAGCTCTGTCTCAGCATGTGAATTACAGCCATACATCTTTAAATATACAAGAAGTCTACATTTGTCCAAGTTGTCGGTGTTGTGTTTTAAGTCATAATGACCTACTTGATCATCTTTCTCTCAGACATCATGTGAGATTTGTGGTGTACCATGTATTTTATTTTTTCATGTATTTACTGTAATTATATCTGAAAAGCACATATTAATGAGTAAATGATAAATTAAACAGATGTGCAGCACTTAGATACCCAAGTGTTGCACATGTGTCTAATTTATCAACTTGCCACTTCTCTGAACCATTTATCTATATTAATGAATAAATGTATAATAACTACACTTATACAGTACAATACTGATATATCTGATTTCATTTCAGGTACAGATAGATAACAGAGAAGATTCGACCCTTTGTGAATATTGTGGATTAAAATTAACCAGTCAACAATGTCTGCTGGATCACGTCGCAGTCACTCACTGTTCAGGGGTGACTGAATCATCTTTTATTGGTATTGTTGAACTGAGCATCAAAGATATCTCTAATATGGGGATGGGAAACCCTGATTGTAAAACACTTTTCCAAGTTATTGAAGTTTCATTAGTGAAATATAAAGAGAATTTACCAGACTCAGTCAAAATAATTAATGAAGATAAATGTGTTAAAAATGACAGTTTAATAACAAGAAATGAAGACATGAATATAGTTTTTGAAAATACATTGCAACAATGTAATGGAAATATTAATGTTAAATCTCCCAAAGAAAGTGAATCCTCAGCTTCTCTGACAAGAACAGTTGATGGATATACAAACACGTGTAGTAACTCTTTCAATGAGCTCATTTCTGAAACAAATCTGCAAGATTGTGAATCTCAACTAGAAATGACAATTTGCTGTGACACAGATGAAAAGCCATTTGTAGCCTGTTCACCAGGAGAAATTATATTGACTGTAGAAAGTGAGGAGGAATTAGTATGGAGTCAAGACGTCATGTCACAAGTGATCTGTTCGAGTGGAATACTGAATAGGACACAAGGATCCATTGCTACTGAGGGAAATGGTCTAGTTACTAAAAATGCCACAATGCAGCAGGCAACGAATGACTGGAATGCCGATTGTTCAGTGGAAGTAAAACGCCTGACTCAAGAACAACAGCCGCATTCTGCACAGTTGCTTGACCCAAGTATAGAATCTCTGAAATCTAGTATACATATAAGACAAAGATTATTTAAATACAGTAAACCCTTCAGTATAACAGAATAATAGAGGGATTATCTGAATATCCATTAAATCAGAATAATGCTAAAAAAAATAATTGCCCAAAAAATGCACTACAGTACTGTACACACAATTTATAGATATATATTGCAATAAACAGTGGAAATAAAGGAATTAAAAGTATAATTCAACCAATAGATTTTCCCATAATTTTTAAAGGTTTACTGTAATTATGATCAAGAAATTAACTACTTTTAACGCTGTTAATTCTGAATCTTATTATACTAGATTGAGAGCATTTACATTTATGTTATTTCTTTCAATTTACAGCTGTATGGTGATAGGGCATTATATTACCTGGGTATCTTAAATTTTGATGTACATTAAATAATGACAAGAGCTCAATTGTAGAGGACTGAACATAGGCATAATGCTTTACTGGAATGAGTTTAACATTTATATAGTACTGTCATGCACTGAAGAGTATATTACAATGGAAATTGATTCATTTAACTTCAAATTCATTATTCATCATATCCAAGTCAGTAATATTTGTATGATGGGGATATTATTGCTTGATATGTTAATGGTGTTAATGTTGCAGTTTAAAAACTGTAGTGTAAAGCACCCTTCTGGAAAGACAGTGATGGAGTGAATGATGGTGAAAGTTTTTCTTTTTCGGGCCACCCTGCCTTGGTGGGAATCGGCCAGTGTGTTAATAATAATAAAAAATAATAATAATTATTGCTTGATGTGGTTGAAAATATATGAGTGAATATTTGGGATATTTTATTATGAATTTTGTTTACTTCAAATATGCATGGGTCATGAGAAACATGAGTTTATGTAGGCGAATGTACATGTGAGGTAAAATGAAGTGTTATGAGGTCAGGTGAAGTGAAATGTTTTGAAGTCAGGTGAAGTGAAATGTGAGGTTAGGTGAAGTGAAATGTTTTGAAGTCAGGTGAAGTGAAATGTTGCGAGGTCAGGTGAAGTGAAACGTTTTGAAGTCAGGTGAAGTGAAATGTGAGGTCAGGTGAAGTGAAATGTTTTGAAGTCAGGTGAAGTGAAATGTGAGGTCAGGTGAAGTGAAATGTTTTGAAGTCAGGTGAAGTGAAATGTTGTGAGGTCAGGTGAAGTGAAATGTTTTGAAGTCAGGTGAAGTGAAATGTTGTGAGGTCAAGTGAGTGAAATGTTTTGAAGTCAGGTGAAGTGAAATGTTGTGAGGTCAGGTGAAGTGAAATGTTGTGAGGTCAGGTGAAGTGAAATGTTGTGAGGTCAGGTGAAGTGAAATGTTTTGAAGTCAGGTGAAGTGATATGAGGTCAGGTGAAGTGAAATGTGAGGTCAGGTGAAGTGAAATGTTTTGAAGTCAGGTGAAGTTGAATGTTGTGAGGTCAGGTAAAGTGAAATGTTGTGATGTCATTATAATTATTATTATTATAATCATGGGGGAGCGCTAAACCCGTAGGATTATGCAGCGCATGTGGGAGGATGGAAGGTATTCAGGCTCAATTCAGGGAACTGGAGCATAGATCCAATTCCCTAGATCAAGAGCCCCTCACCAGCATCAAGGAACATCCCTTGAGAGGTTTTGTGATGTCAGGTGAAGTGAACTGTAGTGAGGTTACCTGATGACTATCTTTTCATTTCTTTTCCCTTCTAGATGGGTATCATACAACCTTTAGAGGGTATGTGTGTGTGTCTGGAGTCCTTCAAGCCTTTCCTGTAGTGTACCCTTATTTAAAGTTGAATGTCTCTTCCTTACAGGATCATTGCCATACTTATTGCCTTTCTTATTGTATTTACATGATCTTCATGCTCCCCAAATCTACAAGACTATTACAGATATTAGCAACTCTGTCTGTAACCTTTTAAGTTTCATAATCAAAACCTTGTCTTTTTTTCCCCTCTGCCTTCATTGCCTTTTTTGCACTTCCTGCCTTTTATTTCTCACTTCCAGGTTAGGAAGTTCCAATACTCCAAGTCTGTTCTGTTTTCTCCTTCCAAAAAACCTTGGTTCTCAGATTTGGGCTAGTGTTCTTTCTCTGGTTAAAATAAACATACAGCGGACCCCCGCCTTACGATATTATTTCATTCCAAAAGTCTGTTCGGGTGCCGTTACCAACCGAATTTGTTCCCATAAGGAATATTGTGAATTAGATTAGTCCGTTTCAGACCCCCAAAAATACACGTACAAAAGCACTTACAAAAATACACTTACATAATTGGTCATGTTGGGAGCTGATTGTAAGGCGGGGGTCCACTGTATAGCAAAAGAAAACGTTTTATTAATAACAAAAAGCCTCTTTTTGTTATGTGTCTTTGTAACCACGTGTCACCTCACAGCCATATTCCAGCTACTGTTCTCTGCTATTTCCAATCACTTTGTTTTCCCATTTGCTTCTATGATCTTGAATGTAGTTATTATGTCTGCTTGTCCAGTTAGCCAACAGGGATATTTTTAGTGTTCTCACTTTCTTTACAACTCGTTTTTTTTAGTTATGGGAACCATTTTGTAGCATTTTTCATATGTAGACAACACACTTCTGCTAGCAGCATATTTCAGTTTTTGCTAAATGTATGTTGGATTTTTTTTTTTTTAAGCATTTCCCCATGTACATATCTGAAGCTGTACAGTACATTGAAATGTTGCTAAATGGAGAATATTTGTGATTGCATTTACATAGAAATTTTATGAAAAATAGTGATGCATGAATGAGAAGTCAAGCAGTACAGTATTAGGTAGTTTTACTAGGGATTTGTACTTGGTTTTTACAGGTTATGTAAATCTGCCTCTTTACAGTAAAAAATGATGCCAGTAAAACTTTGGAGATCATTGGTGTTCGGAGAAGGGCTGAGAAAGAGAAAGTGTGCATCATCTGTAAACAGCTCTTCAGTCACCTAGTAAGTAAATTGCTTTCATTGTGCTCAGAATTATTACCCTGTTCAGGGGATTCCCACCTTACGAACATATGAACTTGCAAGCAAGGTCCATAAGAAATAATATTTAAAAAATATGCAGATAACCCGCACACACGAGAATGAAACTTACAGCGATGTTTTGGTCCGACTTGGACCATTAACTAGTCACACAGTGTGTGACTAGTTAATGGTCCAAGTCAAACGAAAACATCATCACAAGTTTCTTTCTCCTATGTATGGGTTATTTTGTGTATTGTTGAACTTATAGCATTGTGACCCAAAAGAGAAGAAACACTTTCATTGTCGCTGTCTATGGTGCCCGTGGCTTAGTGGCTAAAGCTCTCACTTCACACGGCGAGGGTCTGCGTGCAATTCCCAGTGCAGGTAGAAATATTGGTCGTGTTTCTTTACACCATTTGTCTATGTTCACCCATCAGTAAAATGGGTACCTAGGAGTTAGTCGACTGGTGTGGGTCATATCCTGGGACAAGGACCTAATTTGCTCGAAATGCCCTTCATAACAAGGGGCTTTCTATATACACTTACCATCCGACTTACGACCGAGTTCAGTTCCGAGAAACCGGTCATAAGTCGAAATGGTCGTAAGTCGAACTTTACTACTGAATATCAACAAAACATTTTTGTTTTATTTTGGTATTTCATGTTTTACTTTACTTTTTATGTTGTTAGTACTGTATTTTATACTGTAAGGTTTAGGATAAACACTGTGTACAACACAAATAGTTGTTTATTTCCCAGAAATTTGGCATAAAAAACACGGTTGTAAGTCGAGTGGTCGTAAGTCGAGTGGTCGTAAGTTGAACAGGTCGTAAGTCAAATGGTAGGTGTAGTAATATGTCATTAATGTCAGCTAGGACTGTATACCATGTTCATGTACTTGTAGTAAATAAAGATGACATTATTATTATTATTATTATTATTTTTTTTTTTTTTTTCAATAAGTCAGCCATCTCCCACTGAGGCAGGGTGACCCAAAAAAGAAAGAAAATCCCCAAAAAGAAAATACTTTCATCATCATTCAACACTTTCACCTCACTCGTACATAATTACTGTCTTTGCAGAGGCACCCAGATACAACAGTTCAAAAACTTCAACATATCTCCACCCTTCCTTCAAGCTGTTACAGGCACAAAATTATGCTATTGTGTAGAGATTTATCAGAGTGAAATATTCTCTCTATATGAGGCTTGTTCTGCAGTGTATCTTTTCTTCATCATTTGGATCCATCCACATATACTGATTCCATTCATTATTGAAGGAGAGTAAACCAACAAAACAATGATTCATTATTTCTTTTTAATTAAGTTTAACTTAACTAATCTTTTTATTTTTGCATTGTAGGGAGATCTAGAGCAGCATGAGAACAGAATCCATGGTATACGCATCAAGTGTGACCTTTGCGATGACAGCTTTGTGTTCTCCAAGTCACTGCGTAACCACCATCTGCGGAAACATACTGGCAGTGCTGATTTCAAGTGCAAGGCAAGTTAGAATTATTCTTTCATAACTTTCACTCTTTCATTGTTTGCAAAATACTATTGTAAACTTAATCTCAGGAGTAATTTATACTGTGTACCTGTAACAGGTTGTTTGAGTAAGAATGACATCCATAAGTGTATGATTAGAAAGAGGAGCCCTGTCGCTTGATTGGTAGTGCACTCGGCTCACACACACTGAGTGTCTGTGGTTCAATCCCTGGTATGGGTGGGAACACTGGGTATGTTCCTGTCTCTGTTTACCTAGCGATAAGTAGGTACCTGGGTGTTAGGCAACTCATGTGGTTTCAGTTTCATCTCTAAAGTAATTACTTTTGCACCACTGTAAAGTCGAAATATCGTAAGTCAGACCATCGTAAGTCGAAGAGCACCTGTACTGTATTTCTGAATCACTTTCACTATTTTGGCTGAATGAGCAAAAGTTATGGCTGTTTGCCTTACATTTTTAGAGGAGGGAATGTAGGCAGTCTGCCATAATACACCTATCTGCATTTGCTAGTAGAATATCTTTCTCATTTGCCTTCAGATTGGCATTTTCTGTTGTAAAGTCTTCATTAATACAGTTGGTGTCATACTGTATAACTTGAAAAACAGCCTCATTTAGTATGTAAAATGAGTTATATTGAAAAAAAGACACAGATACAGTATAATGTGATCCTTTATTGACTAAATTTCACCCAGACAGTGGGCTTTATCAAGTTAATAAAGGATTGCATTGTACTGCATTTGTGCCTATTTTTCTATTGTGTCATTATTTTATACCATTTATCTCTATCATATTTAATATGTGTTGAAGGGTTAGCTGACTCAGATTCATCATTGCTCTCTTCAGATGATAACTTTCGTCTTTGAAAACCCTTGAAGTCATCATTGTTGCACATTTCATAGTTTCTAATGATGTCCTTATGCCAAGAATCATATTTATTTTACCACCACTCAAATATTTGTGCCTCATCTATTTTGAAAGACACTGTGAACATGCAGATTCTTTCCTAGGCTGGTCTGGGTCATAAATAATTTGTTCTTTGGTCTAATGCACAAGCTCACACATAATTTTAGTCAGCTATGAATTACTGTACTTGCATAATAAACAATATATCACACCAAGCTTAAGGATTAATAATCTTTTACTGTTGTCATTCACTAAAAGTTGCATATTTCTCTGTTACAGGACTGTGATAAAGTTTTCAAGTGCAGAAGTAACCTTTGGTCTCATCGTCTAACTCACCTGAGTCAAGAGATGCGTAGATTTCAGTGCCTCCATTGCTCTCAGCGATTTACTACTAAATCAAAATTAAATATTCATCTGCAGAGTCACACAGGTAATCAGCTATCCTGTACAACATTTCCATGTGACTTACAAAATCATAATAACACAATTGCAAACATCATGGAATGGGTGGGGCTTAATACTGTGTCCTATCACGTGCCTCAACCACTAAACACATCCAGGGCACATGAGCCCCCGGCTCTTTCTCATCCTTGCTAACATTGAGGGAATGAAAGAGGCAGTGAGTGAAAAATGCAGTGAGCAAAGAAGGCAGCAGGTGACATGGCCTCCAGTTCAGGACAGTCCACCCTCCTGGGGTTCCAGGAGGGTGGACTGTCCCCCTTTGTCCTCCCCCTCAACTAGGGTTGGGACCTCCCTCCATAGTGTCGAGGATACCCACCCACCACTATGCTGCACCAACAATCCTCCTCTCCTCCCTTAGCGAGCCAACAGTGAACCTTCCTAAACAACATAAGTAATAAATCTACATTTTTTTACTAGTCTTTTCCAGAAAAATGTGAGACCTTCATACATGCATAAAATGAACCCTCACAAAATATGAATGCATTCGATAAAAAAGGAAGTCAGAAAAAATATGTGGAATTGGCAAAGTCTGAGAACGCATCCCAATCTATTACATGTTATAATAGGTTTGCATTATGCACCAATGGCCAGGAACACATCTACTGTATACAGCAAGGGACATGTGTACATCAGCATGTGTGTAATCTCTATTGTATATACTTTAAACAGTCATGGTGACATCACACGTACGTATAATATACTGTATAGAGCATACAACATGTGATAATAGCAAAAATATAAATAACTTCTGTTAAGATAAAACTAAATAATGTTAAAACATGAAAAATTGTCTACACAGTTTTACTGGTTACTTTTGTCATTCTTTTGCAGGGGAGAAAAAATTCCAGTGTGGAGAATGTCAGAAGGGCTTTGTCTCTCACGGCTTATTGATGCGCCATATGAAGAAACATGTTTCAGAGACGTGCAGCATTGTCTTGGGGTAACTACAGTATTATTATTATTATTATTATTATTGTTATTGTTATTTTTTATTTATTATCACACCGGCCGATTATTATTCACTCCATCATTGTTACATAAACTGCAACATTAACATTGCAGGCATGTATTATTATTATTATTATTACATGTACTATTACTTGTACTATTACTTCTACTACTACTTCTACTACTACTTCTACTTCTACATCTACTCCTACATCTACTTCTACTACTATTTTATGTAGCATCGTCTGAGGGGTACTAATTATTATACTTATTGATAATGAAGAAAAGAAACTTTGCAGGATAAGCTTTTATGTGGACAAAGTTTTACTCTTTGCAGAGCTTTATCAAGTGCAAGTGAAATGTCCTGCGACCCCTCCAAAAAAAAGATAAATGTTGATATCTTTTCTTCAGTGTCCACAGTACACCATCTGCATCCAGTCATTGGGAAGTGCTATGTTCACTAATATCTTCTAAAATAACAATTTTCTCTATAAACAAATTAGTTTATAAAAACATAATGCAGATAAGATAAATAAGATTTTGTTCACATTTTTAACCCCAGAGGGTTAGCCACTCAGGATAACCCAAGAAAGGCAGTGCATCATCAAGGGACCTTCTGTCTTATTTCCATTGGGTTCCTCAAGCTTGTCCCCCAGGATGCAACCCATGCTAGTTGACTAACACCAAGGTACCTACAGCCCAATGTTTCCACTTTTGCTGGAGATCGAACCTGGACCCTCAGTGTATGAAGCGAGAGCATTGCCTACCAGGCCGTGGGCCACTGTATGTGCTTCATTGATATAACGATTTTGTATGTAATTTATTTGATTATTATTATTATTATTATTAATATTATTATTATTATTATCAGGTTTGATTCAAGGAAGAAGAGTCAGGAGGAAAAGTCTAATTTCTTGGATCAAGAGCCTGTTGTGAGCATCAAACATCCTCCCATGGATGTACATAATATAAAAAACTAAATAATACAGTGGAACCTCGGCACTCGAGCTTAATTCATTCCAGAAGGCTGTTCAAGTGCTGATCTGTCCAACTACTGAACAAATTTTTCCCAACCAATGTTCTTTCTGGTTGGCTGTTATCACTAACCCTCTTACGCTCCATAGTGACTTATGTAAACAAATAATATAAAAAAAAAAATGTGAGGAAACACAAAATAGTTTACAGCAAAGTTCTGGGAGGTCTTGTTTGTTTGGTCAAGTGCCAAGCAAACGGTCGACTACCGAGCGATTTGTTTACCGAACAAAGTGTTTGAATATCGAATTGTTCGAGTACGGAGCTGTTCGATTACCAAGGTTCCACTGTATTATAATTTTATTACAGTGGTACCTTGACTTATGAGCCTAATTTGTTCTGTGACCGAGCTCATAACTCAATTTGCTCATATATCAAATCAGTTTTCCTCATTGAAATTAACTGAAATGCCATTAATCTGTTCCAGCAGAATTCCTGGCTCTCAGGAGGCCAGAGAAAATACTTCAATATAACGCTAATATCAGCTCTACAGCTTATTTATCTATCACAATTGATCTAATGTGACATAATAAACACTATAAATAACATAGAAACACAATATATACTCGAGAATGAATAAAATATGTCATTATGTGACGAGTGGTGGTGGCCTCTCTCGAGGTAAGAATAATTATTGCTCTGCCCATATCTTCCTATTCTTGCCCTTCTGAGGTCTTATAAGAGAAAACAAAATGTTTGTGAGGCTAACTGCATAAATCACCAGTTTCATAAGGAAAACACTGAAACAAAAGCAAATTTCTCATGTTTTTCTATGATTTCCTGCTTTAATTCAATGGACATCATCCTCTTCTTCTTCTCAGCACTCTCCTTTGCACTTACTTTCTTAGAACCCATGGTTAGATAAAAGAAATTTGGCAGAATAACTGCACAAAATGCTGGGATGCTGGGCAAATGTTGTGGCTTTCGATGCACCAACTAGTGGTGGCATATCTGAAG